>NW_010229124.1:0-78968 GCF_000690775.1 Eurypyga helias
GCCGCCGCGGCACCGCCCGCTGAGCCCCTTCCCCTCGGGGTGCCGGTGCCCCTGCCCGGGACCCCGAGTGGGCACCGCTCCCAGCCCAGGCGGCGGCTCGGCCACGGTTGACACCAGCCTAGAAAGAAAAAAGTAGGGGCTGTATTCTTTAGCGAAATTGTTCTTTTGAGAGGGCAGCCCCTGGCGCAAGGCGCCGAGCGTAACACGCCAGCGTTTAGGAAACGTACCGGTTGGCCAGCGAGTCGGACGGACCCCCCCGCCCTTCCCCTGGTCAGGAGGCAGGACTGCGCTCAGGTTTACGTTCTGATTTTTAGTGGGGGATCAGCCTCAGCCACGCTGCACTGTTGTTGTTTCTTACGCTGCTTCTTGGATAAAACCCCAGCCGAAGTATGAATCCACTTCTAAGCACAGCGTGTGTAAGTCCATCGGAAAACTCGGCGGAGCACGTGAAGCAACAGTTGTCCAACTAAGGACGTTTGTTGGATCTATCTTGCAAACCCACCTACGTGGCTGCGTGCCTGGCAGGCGATGCCGAGCAGCGCTGGCACGCAGCAGTGATTTCTCTGATATTCAGGCTGTGCCATAAACCACCGGAAGCTGCAGCTGGAAAAAGAAATGCTCTTACAGAGCGCGTGGCCAAAATGCACCCTCTGGGGCCTCTGCACCCCAAATCAGTGCTCCCCTGTTTTGAGCCGCATCAAGAGTTTGCATTCCTAAACAGCTTTATCTAAAAGGGCGAGGGCCGGAGAAGGTGGCTTGTTCTCCCCGCTGCGCGCAGGGATGGCGCCCAGCACCGCACCTCAAACGCAGGCCTGGCCTGCAAGTGAATACTTGTGGCCCAGGAGCAGCTCCGAGCTTCCGTGGCGGCTGCTGAACATGAAGCATTCCACCCCCCCTCACCTGCACGCTCACACTGGTTGGATTTACCTGATGCCCTTTTATACACAACGTTTCAGACATGAAACGTAACTCCAAGGGTTTCTGCCTCGTGTTACTCCATGCTTTACAACAGATCGTTTCCCTGGAATACCTCCTCAAGCCTGGTGGCTCCTGTAAGCCCTTCCGAAACCTGGGGCAGAGAAGGACAAAACATTCCCTCCCGCTACGCGCTACTCACAAGCCTTCAGGTTTCTCTCGAGTAGGCGGCGCGCTGCGAAGGCAAGGAGATTCACCTCGAATCCTATGCCCTTACAGCTGGTTGAAGTTCATCCCGCTCCCGTGCATTCTCTGCGCTCGGTGTAACATCAGCGCAAGACTGAGGCGCAGCCAAGGAACAAGAGCCGAGGAGCACGGGGGTACAGCCTGCTGGAACGCCAGGTAAGGAAGCGTGATCTTCGCAAGGCTGACCTGTTTCCGAAATACTCCGTGCACCTGCGTGCTATTCAGAGAAAGCAAAGCCAGCTCTTTTCGACGGGATAGCGGAAACCTTTACAGAACCAGCCAGAAGGAGCGGCAGCATTCCCAGGGTTTACTTTGGCTTGCACCAAGCAGCTCCTCACGCGCAAGGAAAGCGGTAAAAGAAAACTGCCTGGACGCGTAGGTTCTGTCCTCTGCTCCCGTGTGGTAGCTCCAGCATCCTGTGAAACTGTAAAATCTCTTTCTTACCTTATTTACCGTCACATTAACACCAAAGCCATCAGTAACAGTTTAAGTACCTTTTTTTCTTTTAATTTTCTTACAACCACTTAAAACCGTCAGATACCACAAAGTTATGTACACTATGTACAGACAAAACAAGCAAAATATCCATCCAAAATATTTTTTAAAAAATCCTCTGATTAAATTGTTACACCTGCTCAAACAATGGTGGGACTTAATAGGCATATTTTCTTGTGCATGTTTCTCTTCCATGTAGTACTTCAGTCTCACTGCATATATATATATATTTAAAAGGTAAAGAAAGATAAAACAACAAGCAGAAGGGGCACAACACAATATGCATTTAAATCTTTGTTTAAGAACAAGCAGCTAATTAAAAAAGGCAAAAATACAGGAAAAGTGCATCAGTTCCAATGAGTTAGCATAAGAAAGAGGCCCCCAGGTGGACAGCAGGTACCCTTTCGGGTAGAGTCTCCTAGAAAACCTCTGATTGTCTACAAAGATTATTTAAAATTTATTTTAAACAGAAATAACAATAATAATAATGAAATTAAAGAGGAGAAACATGACACCTCCAGATTTTTTTTTTTCCACAAGGTTTCTTGGAAACTGGTGCTCAACCACCTCCAGCGTGGGCAAGAATTCATTTGTGCCTAGACCTCCTTGTCCGGTCGCACAGCTTGAGCGAGCTGTCCCCACGTCTCAAGCAGAAGGCCTGTTCCTCTTGAACTGTGCAAGGCGAGAGGACTTCCACACGCTCTGTGCCCATGTTTGCGTTGTCAGTTACACCTACTGCCTCTCAATTTTGTCAGCACAAGACCTGCTCGCTTCCATGGCTTAAAGCGGAGACAAACACTGCTGGCTTTGCACCCAACAGGGGAACTCGGTCTTCTCACCAAAAGGTCCATCTATACGTCTGGTGCATTTCAGAATAACAGATGTGACGCGGAGGAAGCTAGAAATGGCCATGGAGACAAACTTCACTAACCACTAACTCCTGTTTTGCTATATTTCATACAGATTGTTAGCAATTTTTTAAATAAAACCACGTACCAATAGAAGAGGCTTGCTGTATCTGGTGTTTGCAGGTCCCACTCTAATCCTTCACCCAAAAGCCTGCCTTTGAAAACAAGGCTACATGCGTGTTTGGGGAAGGCTGGCAGCACTCTGAAACAGGGGTTCAGCCCACGACCCCCCTGAAATGCAGCCTTCAGCTGACGTCCGGAGTGTCCGGACAGAGCCCATGCCTTTGTGCTTAGTTACTTCTAGGTAATTTGAGCTCACAGCAGGCAGTAACCAGCCTGCCACTATGTGACAGGGCTAGTTAAGGAGTAGCTTTGTATAGGATCATCATATTTTTGGCTTTCTGGTAAGGCTACTTCATCTAGTAACTTCTCCTCTAAAAACAGATTTGGTCCAAAGGTATCCAGTCTCCAATTTGAGATTGATAGTTTTGAAGCCTATTCCATTACATTCAAAAATCTCACAAGCCACTTTGCCTTTTGCTAACGGCGTACCAAAGTCTTTGTACTTTATACAGAGGAATGGAGTGCTCAGTCCAATCAACTGTAAATATATTTACACTTCTGCGGACCTAGCAGCCAAATACTCCTTCCCTCCTTTAAAGCATCATTGGAATCAAGAATAAACACTAGCAAATTGTAAAGCAACAACAAAATACTGCTGAAAGTTGTGACAAGAGAAAGCAATCTTAACAACCACTCCCGAACTCTGTATGTACTGTTTCCGTTAATCACAGGAGAGTTAATTTCCATTAATCTCCAGGGAGAACTCTCCTGGAGTTCTATACAACACACAAATGAATCTGCCTTTTATTTCGTTCCTCCAAGAGCAGCTTTCAGAAACGTTTAACAAGTAGTCTTTGTTCACCAAGATCAGTGCTGTACTTCTCTTCCAGAAGGATTGCTTTCAGTTTAGGACGGACTGCAAGCTGCTCGTGCTTTGGCAGATAATTCTACCACATTAACCTTCCACAACATTTTTGGAGGTCTCTGTTTCTCGCTTACGGACTCCTTGTGTTGGTGCAGAAAGCACACTATAGTAACTCAGAATCTTTCTGCCTCCCAAGGCTAAGCTTAGCACAGTCCGAGCACCACACGGAGGCACCAGCAGGTTTCTAAAGCTATGATGTGCAAAACCAAGCCTGTACGATGCGTACGAAAATACGACAAGCAAGAACAGAAACCCTCAGTGGGTCAGCCAAAGGCAATCTGCTTTTACCATCCACACAAACAGGACACGAGGCCCACTGGGGGGCTGGTTTTCTTGTACCGCAGACATTTGCAAGACACCACTGCTTTTCCCCTGGACTCCAGCTTTGTTGTATCTTATGGCGAATGGATGTGGTAGAGGACAGCAGAAATCTCTGAAGCCTAAATGACTGCAGTCCCAGCAGCTCCCGCTGGGGAAACATCACTGTCACCCAAAGCCCAGATTCAGCCACCAGCCATCAAAAATCCAGTTTCGAAGAGCAGAGCGACTAAAGCAGCACGTGAGTTGATTTCAAGTCATGTTGGAGTAAGTGCAGTTGTGTCATCTGCCACACGTAGGGAAACTTGAAACAGAGTCAAGTAGAAACACCATCCATCAAGATAAAGCCCCAGTTATCCCTTTTAAATCCAGCAATAAAACAGAGTGCATTTTTTCCAGGAAACAGAGTGTACAGTACCCGTGTGCAGCATAAAAACATTTCACAAATAATGAAAACATCCCTTTTGAAAATCTCAACAGAAATAGATCCCATTGGGACCAGACTGTCAGTGCCTCCCAAAACAAGGCAGAAAAATCCAGCCTATAAAACATGCCAAAGGGGACCGGTAAGTATCCCACTAACCTCTGAAACTGCTGACTGCTTTACTTACGGAGATAAAGAAGTATGACACTTGTATTTAAAACCCTAGGCGCCGTGTTAACAGGTTCACTAAATTACCCTTTCAGCTCTGTTCTCTCCTGACATCTACTTAAAAAGACATCTATCTATCCATGGGGAAAGGCGGAAGCAACATCTCTTGGCTATGCAGGTCAATTCTGCCAGGCATCAGTGCAATAGAATCCTGGAAACCCTGAAGAACGACAAATATGATCCGAAAGCATCACCTTCTAGCCCAGAAGTTTTCTGCTGGTCAGAATTCTAAAGACAAGACACTGACAGCAAAGCAGCAATGTTTCTTTCAACATTTTTTCATGTCTTATCACTGAGCTTGTCCTAAGGGAATGGAATACAGGCAGATGACCTAAACACAGCAAGAGCCAAACTGTCCATTTACTGGCCACGTAGCTGGTGTGAGGAAGAAGGAGGAGCACTTTGATCTAAATATAATCACATTTTCAGACTCTGCTTACAACTGGGGAGAAAAAGTTGTCCTGTAACTGCCCTCCCTCAAGAATACTCAGCTAGTGAACAGCCTGACATTTACGTTTTGATTCTGGAATGGAAAAAAAATAATCTGATTTTATTATTTCTGTAAATAGTTCTTCCTGGACTAGACAGTTATTCCAAGGGGCAGAAGACAAACTCCAGTTATTCAGCTTTTGTTATTCAAAACAGTCTCACTGGAGGTAAAACCTCAAGACCTATGTGGCAGCTGCAGACACACAGATTGTGCAAACTCAGCCCTTAGCCTACAGATGACCTCCTCGCAGCATCCTACAGCTCACAACATCAGAGTAACCAACCGCATCAGGCCCAAGAGACACTTCAATCAATCCACTTCACCAGAGTAACCAGTGCTTATCAGAAACCAGCAAATGCACCTTTCCTAAACAAATTCCTGCAGGGAGCACCTTCCTACCTCAAACGCCTTAGTATGCCAGGGCCTTTCTCCAAAAATGTGTCTGAACAGGAGATAATGGACTGGGGTTGCTCTTGCCTGTGCGTCTCCAGTTACTCTGAACAGAGGGCATGAATGCAAACCATCTGAAACCTACTGCTTATTGGCTGCAGAGCTTGAGCCTGATGGAAGTTTCCTCCATCTTTAATGGAAAGGAAGGTAAGCCCTGTTACTTAAAGTGGAAAGTACAGGTCTACAGCAAGTGGCTGATTGGGTTTTATTAACCTGGAAAATTAAAATTAGCAGTTCATCCTACTGTGGGTCTACTCATGGAAATAGATATCACTCCAGTCCTTTCCATTTTCTCTAAAAAACCCACACAAATCCTTTCCCAACTCCCCATATTTTCATCAAGTCTGATCCTGAGGAGCTGTAAATAGTTAAAAATACAATGTCATGCTCATAAGACAGCTTCCAGTATGCAAACACTGGCAGATCTAAGTTGCAGTCCTCTACTGATCGCAGTTTTCTTAGTGTATTCTCTAAAAAGATGTTCAGGTAGCAAAGCAAAAGTCTGCTGACAAGCCCTGTGTACCTGGCCCCACTGTTTGCTGTAAGAAAAAGGACGTAACTCCACACGAATAAAAAAAATTAATTATCTGACAACCAAACTATAGAAAATGCAGAGGCACTTCCTCTTTCCTTCCTTTTTTCCTACAGCCCGTCTGTAAGAGAAGTGCAAAATAATGAAGTTTACTGACATCTGGGAAAAAGGTAACATCCAGGTTAAGCCTCCACAGGTTTCAGCTAAAGCTTTGGAACAGAAGCTCTGCACGCTGACTGGCCGGTACTCCTGACATGCCTACACAAGAGAGACTGCTGTGCAGCTACAGACGGTTTGTCCAGAAGAAGTAGTTCCCTCCCTTTTTAGTTCAAGACTTCGACTGTTCAGGCTACAGAGGTAGTAAAACCAAACCAAACCAAACCCAACAACAACAACAAAACAAAAACAACTCAAAACAAAACCAAAACAAAAAGGAACCACACTCTTGCTATACTGTACATTCAGAACCCTGTGGCCACGTTGTTGTCCTAACAACGAACAAATTCATTATAAAATTCAACATTAACACACGAATGTGCAAAGAGCACATTCCAAAGCCAGTGCTGTGGTAAAGCAAGTGTTCGTCCACAGGGAGGGAAGGGGATTCTGTGAATCATCAGGAACAGAGGAAGGTTCTTTCTGGCAGCCTACGTGCTAACGTAAACAGGATCCGTTTCTCCTTTTAAAGTTCCGTGCCAAGAGAACTATTGAAATGTCACTTCCCACCAGAGGAGACTTTTCTGTAATCATTAAAAAATACATTAAAAAAAGGGAACCATAGAGCAAGAGACTATTGTGTTCCCGAGCTGGCAGCTGGTAGAGTAGCCCCCGTGTTTGCATTGGCATTTTGCTCCAGATGTTGTCTCCTTTTTGTCAAAGTGAAAAAAACTGAGACTGACAGACGCTCTCAGGTAATCAGTTTAACTTCATTTGGCTTTCCTTGTTAGAGAGAAAGGAGCATATTTTTGTAGTTGTGCTTCAAAGGTCCACTTCAACTCGGCTCCTCCTCAGTTGGCAAACTGCTGGTAAAAGGCAAGCTTGATCCTCTCGATGTGATGGCAAAGTTTGATAGCTGGCCCAAGCTTCAAGTCCATACACTCCTGAACGGTGGGCAGGGTCAGCAGCAGCAGCGCCTGGCCGTCGATTTCCTGTCAGAAGACAAAAAAACCATAGTGACTTTGCGTTGTTGTTTTCCCTGTCCTTCAGCTTTGACTTGCTGAAATTTGAAGTTCACGACCGTCTGTGAATCAAGTTTCTTTCATTCTACTTAAGGCAGTTTGGAGAACAACTTTCTCACAACGAAGTAACTCCTTTCTTAAAACATCAGCTCAAAATCACTGGCTGAGGGACAGAACCTCATGAGATGCTATTTAAAAAAAAAAAAACTTAATCACAGAAAACAAGAAAATTTAATGCAGAATGTCACTTTACCTAACCTCTGCATCTTTCTAGAGAAACAGAGGTTCCACAAGGAAAAGTGCATCTTCTGGAATAACTACCATGAACCATACTCATCACCAGTTCCTGCACTACAGTTTTGATAGATGATGGGGTTTTTTTATGGTAAATTTTAACCAAGATGCAAGAACAATGTTAACTTGACTCATGTCTTTCTCTGGTTGTCAGACTTCAACACAGACACGTTCACTTGTACAACACCCTGATACCTGCAGGTCAGTCCACAGGATGGAAAAGTCAACACAAATGTCAAAACTGTATCTCCTAGAAAACAGGCTCCTGCCTTTGTGCTGCCTGGTTGTAGGAGCTCTCTATACTTTGGTGATTTGGATGTCCCACAGACCAAAACGTCCTCCACTGAGGACCTGAAAAATTCTGGCCATTCCCTTAACTGCCCTCTCCTGAACTGCAGAAGTTTAGGCATCCCTTTGTTTTCTCAAAACCCTATTATAAAATTTAAACTAGCTTCTTTTTGTGATTCATCAGAGGGTAAGAAGCAAAGTAACAGATTCACCATTTTAAGAGGCAGAAAGTCATACCTGATCCAGGAAAATTCTCGCCAGCGGTGCACAGTCAGTGGATTTGAGGAATCGTACGACGTCAGCCACGCTCCATTCCAGAGGGTTACTGTCCAGCTGCAGCTTTTCAGCAACTTCCATCTTTAGGTCCTAGAGAAACCAACCAGCACAAAGAGAGTTCCCAAAAAATCACATATGCAAGGGACCAACAGTTCCCTCTCCTCCCCCAGACTCAAACATCCAGCTGCCAAACCAAGCTCTAAAGTGAGCTCAGATCACAGCGGTTTCTTGGTTAGCAGAGACGTGCAGAATAGCCCTGTGCTGAGGGCGGGGCTGTAACGATGTTACAGGGATCTAAAACCAGGAGTCAATCGACACCACATCACTGCTTAGGTTGGCGCTAAGAGGAGAGCTAACAGCTGGGGAATGGGAAGTTCCATCTACAGCTTTCGGTTCAGTCTTTATTACAGTCCTGTAACATGACTGCAATAAACATTGTGATTTTTGATTATCCTGCAGTGTCTTCACAATGCCTTTTACAGGGTAACAGAGTATTTTACGAGAACACACGTGTGATGGTTAAGACTCCCAAGATATTCGTGCTTGCCCAAGAGTGAGCAAGTCAGAACACATATCTACATGTGAAGTTACCTTTGGTGAAGGAGGTTTATTTTCATCATCAGAAAAGGAAAAGGTCCTCAGCCTCTTCTTCCGTTTGTCTCGGTCCTGAGCCAGGGAATGAGACAGTTCACTCTGTGTAGGAGAGGATGACAGTGATTTCTTCTCCGATACTTCTGATTCCTCAAGCAATTCATCCTGGTGCTCTGAGGTACTATCCTCAGTCAAAGATTCTTCATCTACATCATCCTGGTCATCCTCCTCTTCTCCTGCACTGCCCTGAAGAGGTAAAAAAACAGTGATGAAATAAAAGAAGTGGGAATTTTAGGACAAAATCTGCAATTGCCACCCATGTGACAGCTGAGGTTACAGGAAACTAGCAGTCTGTTGTCTCAAATGTGGCTCCTCAAAGATCACACACCGTATCTAGTGAGGTCGTCGGCACTCTCATACCTGGGGAGATCCGGCTGGAGTGTTATCCACTGAAGTCGAAGACCGTTTCTTCTTATGAACAAAAAAATGTTTTCGTCTCTTCCGTCTTTTGTTTGGTTTCTTCATGGCTACTTCCAGGTTACTGTGGCCACCCGGAGGCCTACCTATCCGCTTGTTTTTCCGCTTTCCGTAATAGTGTGCTACCAGGACAGAAGAAAGGAGCACCATGTTGAAATGCACCTTCAATGTCACTAGTTATGTTTGCCCATCATCAGCACTGGAAAATCTATAGATGGCCATTTCCCAGTGGAAATCCCAATTTGGCAAAACTTCAAAATGAGTATTTCTATGCTTTCCTCTTCAATTTGGTTTAAGGAAGAAGAGTTTCTAATCAATTTATTTGCCCCTACAAAGACTTACTTCCTCTCTCTGAAATGTCCCAAACGATCAGATTTTATACAAAAATCATCAGTCACAGACTTGGTCCAATTCAATGGCACTTTTTGTGATGTTTTGTAGCTTTTAAACATGGCCTCAATGCACTGTTTGTTCTTACAGTGTCTAATGATTAAAGATGGTTTAAAAAAACCTCTAAAAATATTTTAAAAAGCTAAGAAAAGAACTTGAAGATGCTTTTTTTGTTCCATAACAAACTAGTAAAAGCAATTATGATGTCACTTAAATTACAATATTAGAGTCAGTTCTTGTCCCAAAAGTTGTCTTAAGAAGATAAAGCTTTAAGCACACAACAAAAAGCCTAACATATTTTTTTCCACCACCTAACATATTTTTTTCTTCCCAAGGCACATGGATATTTTGCAGAGCTGTGTATGTAGAGCTTGAGCTGCTCCTCGTGTAAGCAAAGAAAGGCACTTTGGAATCCTTCTAGAGCCCAAACCAGAAGAAAACCAAAATATAATACCCCAAGCCCCATCCTGGTTTGAGGTCAGTGGCCTACTCACTGTATTTAGTTTTCGTCAGGACAGAGCAGTTCTCTGAACACTTATCCAGCACCATCTGAGGGCCGAAGAGGTTGGGACAACATTCCAGCTTGATGCATGTTTTTCTGCAGAAATCTGCCACCCGATCTGCTGTCCTCACAACTTCCACAGTGGCACGGTAGCTCTTCCCTTTGTACCTAGCATTGAAAATGTGGTCAGAATTCAGGAGTATTCTAGTTCCCAGAATGAAAGTACTTCATTGAGAGGTGTACAAGAATATTGCTTTGAGATCAAACTCAGGGAAAATCTGAGCAACGGGGAATTCTATGGACTGACAAGCCCGGGAATCAGGGAGTCCTGTCTCTTGTGACAGATTCTCAAGCAAAGGAACAAAGCCATCACCAGAAAGATGCCTGCAGCACCAAACAAAGCCACACTGCCCTGCCAGCAACTGTAAAATACCATGAGAGGACTATGCCAGAGTTTAGATGCTTTGTTTTCTTTGTTCACAGACGGTTTGTTCTTTGTTTCCATGGGACTGCAGAGGTGTCCACTGTGATGTGGGCAGCTGGTCCCTAAAAGCAAGACGGAGTGCACCAATTCAGCTAATAAAGGTAGCAGCAGACAGCTTCAGGTGAGCCATTCTCTGCACATACTACGGCAAGCTAACGAACTCCTGTCACATTTCCAATCAGCCTTTATCTAACTGTTGAACAACGCGTCAGGGCAGTCACTTGCCATGACTCCACAGACTGCTCCTGTTTGATTTAAATTAAGAAAAGATTTCTCTTTGTTCATCAGACAGTGACAGAGCCGCGCTGGGAAATATCTGCCTGAGTCATTCATCATTTCTGCTCAGTTCTCCCAGCACAGCTAACGGCATGTGCTGATATCTATTAGGGATGTCTTAGGCCTGCAAGGATCTAGTTAATGCATTGAAAAAAAAAAAGCTCTATCTTCATAGGGCAGATATCCCTGGTGTCAACTACTGTGACAAAAACAAGCACACAGCAACTTCAGGGAAACAAAGAAAGTATTTTTTTCCTCTATTCTTCAGCTACATCTTCTATTTACATTAACATTTCAGATGACCTTCCTATTCTCCAAATCCAGAGCAATCCTTCAGTACACAGAAAAGTATCTTTTTGCACATGAAGCAGATCCGACAAGAGAATTACTGACATGTTTAAAACTATATAGAAAGTGTGCTCTGGCGCACCGGGAAAATCTCATCTCTAGTATGCAAACAGTGACCTAATTACAAGACCATCTCTAGACTATAAAGGAATATCTGGATTTATCAAATATATGCAAATACGATCACGCCGTTTTTCCTAGCCACAAGATATTCTTGCAAAGAAGCTCCAACCCAAAACGCCCAGCAGGAAAACTAGGGAGTACTTTAGGGTAGGCTGCTGTAGAAAGACTTCCATGGTGGGCCATTTCAGAGCACTGCTATAACTTCAGTTCAGAGGAATCTTGTTCCTCTGAGAAATCTGTGTGGAAATGCCATGGAAGTCCGAGCAGCTTCCCAAACGGTACGTGCTTCTGCTTTAAAACACTGACAACTACCTTCAGGCGCATTAAACTATCTCAGACCTCACCTGCAGGTCTGCCAGGGGATATACTATGTTGTACCAGTACCACACCGTTCGTACTTCCCCACTACCTGCTTCTGTGCCAGCAGCAGAGCACACCTGGCGTATTAGGGAGCATTAAACCAGACACACTTCACCAGACATTCATAAAGAAATGTATAAAGACTTGGAAGTTTAATGTGTCAGCATCTTGATACGCTAGGAGCAAATTATCCTTCTCTGAAATGTGAGAAGATAAAGCACAGACTGCAGAGAACATTGCTACTGGGATCAATGAAGTGGGGAACAGGACAAGAATTTACTTGGCTTTTAGGGTCTCTCCATGCCCGTGCCACGCAGCCTCTTCATCCAACTGCAGTTCTCGCAGGACACGGCTAGGTTTGTAAGCTGCATTGATCAGTAAAGTGAGAACCTACAGGGAGGGAGGGAGAGAAGCGAAGAAAATACACTTAACTTATTTGTACAATAAATCTGTTTTAAAGTGCCAGGGTAGAGTAGGAAATTACTTCTATTCATCCAAATTATCTAGCATCAAAGCACTCATTCACAGCAGGATTACAGATACCGCCCGACACTGCCAAAATGAAAACTGAGAGCAGTCGACACCTCTGGCCTTGCCAAGCCTTCAGAATTTGTCTGCAGAGTCATGAGTGTACCTAGCAATTTCCCAGCCATTGCCCTTGAATTACACGTCACTAAATTAAACCCCAGGGCTGGATACTACAAAACTTGCATAACCTTGGGTAAATCGGAGTGATTATCTTAGAGATTGCTTGACATGTGAAGATGTGCCAAAAAACACTGCAGGATTTTGCTGCTGCCAACCCACTACTTGCTATTAAATCACACTGCAGAACACCTTAAGCTCTCCTCTGTTTTGCTTTCATGAACCACGATAAGGCCTGTACTATAATAAAATGCGTATTTCTCTGGTGCTGCAAAGAAAGTTGTAAATAGCCTGAAGTTAGAGTGGGACAGTACAGAATGTGCATTCAAATTGTATTTCTTATTTTCAGTAGATGCTTATTCCAAATCATTCCCAAACTGGGTGCATCAGAACTCTGATGTAACAAACTTGGAGCTTCAGCCCTGCTAACGCAGCCGCCCAGAGGCCGGTAGTTCAAGAGTATTAAATAGTAGTAGAGTACCAGACTCACTCTGGGATTCATACACTGAGCACGAGTCAGAACTGAAATGAACACAACTAAGCATAGCTGAGCCAAGTTGAGCTTCCAGCAACGCGCAGCCTCTGTACGTCCAAGATTTGTGCATACTTCATGCTTTCAGGCCCTGAAGCAGGTTAAACCTTCAAGATTAAATGAAGCTGCCACAGAATTTACCACTTGCTCTTTTGGAGTGTGGCAAAGCTTGCATCAGAGTACTGAAACTTGCAGAAATGATGGACTATTTTTCTGTACACAAAAATGGAATTTTTCAATCATCGGCTTGACTCTTGTCAACTGGACAAGGTTTTACGGCACATCTGCCAGAAAGTCTTTTTTTAAGGTCTCTCTCTGTTATGATACGTGGTAGGGAAGATAAAAATTCCAGAGATGTTGAGCCAATTCCTACATTTAAAGTGACTGTTTCACGGGAGCATAAGTGTGCACATACAGTTATGCCTTCGGAAACTTCCAGCCTCTCAGGTCAGGTAATAACCACCCCATGACCTTTTTGGATATTTCAGAAAATAATTATTGCATTAAAGTATCTGTGAGCTTGCTGTGAAACACCTTCTGGAGAAGGGGCTCTTTGGCATTAAAGAATGGCCTCTTCTTCCCTCTTCCCTCCCTCAGTTAAATTAACAAGCACAACCACAATTTCATCTGATCTCTGCAAATCACAGCCAACTTATAAAACACAGAGAATTCTTTTAATTTTCTAATTACCAAAAATAGTTTGCCGTGTCTACTAAGAATGTCTGTATTTCTTCTGTTCTAACATCAACAGCGCCAACTGTATGGGTATTTTGGGATTATCTGAAGTGAAATATGTTAATTAAAATTGAAGCATTTACTGCAGCTATAAAAAGATACCAACTCCTTTGATTGTGGTAATTACAGGTTACTCTGTTTTAACCTAAAATAAAGTTTATCAGTAGAAGGCTGTTACTCAGATAAATGAGAGGTTTTTACTCCTTCCAGCCATTCATAAAACAGTCCATGATTTAGACTTGATTTTATACAAAAACCACTCTTTACTCATTATGATCTTAAATTCATTAATCACCCATCTATAATTAGAGGCACTCCAGCATTTATGATACACTGCGCTATGCAGGTCCACTATGTACAATCACCTCACCTCTTTTAGGACAAGAACACAGTTCCCAGGTCCCACAGACTGAGGAAGCTCTGCGATCCTGCCTTTGTTAAGGTAAGGCCCTGAGAAGCACCGGTGGTTGAAGTAGATCTTTGGGCAGCAGTACTTTCCATTAATTACCACTGAGAAATGAGAAAGCAAAGATTTAAATCACAGGCTACAACCTCCCCCGCATAGAATGACTTCTTGCAATGTGTAGTATTTTGCCTGCTGTTAAAAAAGGAGGGGGAAAAAGTCTTAAACGACATGAATGTGGAGTAGTTTCAGTGTCACATTTGCAGCGACAGCACTAGTTATTCGATGTTCCCAAAATATTTCTCATGCTCCATGTGCATGCTTGTAAATTGTCAAACCACAGGAAATAAAGTTGGTCATTTATGAGAAAAAGAGACATTTCTTCCTGGCTAGTCTGATGCTTCATCCTGTTACACCACGGAGAACAGGCAAGGAGACGACGATCCCCATTTTTTGGTAGCAGAAGCACTTCCTACGCAGCAATTACGGATAAATTTTCCAGTCAAGCAATTATCTCTCCCCCAAACTTCTGCCAGCAGAGAAGCTGGCAAAGCTAATCCCCACTGTTTATCCTGAACTGCAATACCACACTGCATTGCATTTTTAGACTCTTTTCCCTCAATCAGCAAACAAAAGATGTAGCAACTGATGAAGTGACCTTTGATGAAGTGACATCAAGTTTTCTAAACCTATTAAACGGTTCAACGCTGCTCAAAATTAAAGTTATGTATAATATCTACTGCAACATGATTATGTATAAATACAAAATTGTTTTACCCTAGCAGTGTTGTAGTTTTTCTTGACTGAGCAACACTATCACTTAAAGATCTTAAATTCAGTAGTCATAACTGGCAGATAAATAAATGAAGTCAAATTTACATTATGACTCTATTAAAAGCCAATTAAAATGCTAAGCAAGCACGAATCATTTCTATAAAGCTTGCATTTGGTGCAGCTTCAGATGTGCATTTCACTGTACAGAAAACAGCAGAAGAGGCATTTTGTTGCCAAACAGACAGATCTGTATGACTCTTTCACCAGCAGATGCACTTATTCATCATATTCATTCTTGCAACAGTTTAGAAAATTATTAGATTTCGCCATCTGGCACACGAAGCAGTTTACTGTTTGAATTGCTTTTGTTTATTGTGATGACGAAGTTATCATAAAAAACAGACAAACCTGCTTCCCCGAGCTAGATTCTAACAACTCAAGAGCACAGATGCAGCACGCCTGTTATGTTTCTCCCAACATTATTAAACGTAACAGGTGACAACAAAACATCATCTGCATAGATCACACTACACATTTGGCTCCACATATCCTCTGCCGTGGGCAGGGGGAACGTTCTGGTGTAAAAGTCTAATTTCCAGGTTTAAGGCACTTATCAACTGCAGGACACAAGTAATTGTATGGTTTTGTTTCAGTCTTTTTTGAAGTTCAACCACTCATCAAGGGAGGGAAATCTTCAAACCCTTTCCTCCTCTCCTAACAGAAGGATGTTGGGCAGCTGAACTGTTACAGGATTTGTTAGCCCGCCCTCTCTGATCAATACCTGAGTCAGAGGAGTTCAGTTCCTGATTCTTTAGTCCATCATGAACTGTCCTTGAAGACAAAATTCTGCAATGAAAGGAAGATTGGGAAAAGGGACAGTCGGTAAGGATAGTCACCTCTCAGTTACTAAAATCCAAACATTACATATTTTTTGTTTCTCCAAGTCCAGCCTTATTAATCTGCTTTTTATACCTCCCCTGTTTCACAATAACAACATGCAAGGCCTAGCAAAGTCAGTGTGGAAAGGACTAGTGGACTGCTACAGCTAGCAGCAGCCCTTCCTTGCTGGCAGAACACGGGCTACCATGCTGCTAAACACAGCACACAAAGCTACCGCTACAGGTCACGTTTTCTGCCTCCTCTCAACTCCACGCTTCGAGGCCCAAGGCAGTGCACAGTCTTACCTTACGCATTTTGAAAGAGATGGATTTTAAACAAAATACAACCAAAATGACTCAAGTACTCTGGTAAGAATTCCAATTGCAAAACATGGAAGAACAGTCTGCTCAGTATTTTAGGAGCAATGAAAACACTGGCAGGCCTACTGCCAGATCTGGTGTTTGTAAAGCCGTAGCAGTCAATAAAGCCAACTGTCAGGCACTCTACTGAACATTTTTGAGCAGGCTCACGTGAAGGAGTTTCACATGCACGACAGACTTCATAGGCGAACTGTAGACATTAGCAAACTCTCCTTTTAAGCTAGTCTGGGCCAAATTTAATATGGGGAGGAACTATTAGAAGTTAATTTACTAACTGACAGCACTGACATTAAAGCCAAGTTTTCTGATCAGCTGTGCAAAATCACAGCTGCATATTGAGGCCACCACATTTTCTAAGCAAGTTTACGTTACAGAAACAGTATTATGTGAGAACACAGCCAAACGGGAATCCAGCAATTTTCCCTATTAATCACCATTAAAAAAAGCCTCAAGTGCAAACTTACAAACACAGTCTTAAGATCAGGCTAGTTTTTCTTCAATGCACTCCAGATAACAAGTGTCTTTCAGAAATGAAAAATCAACAGTTTCAACCCTGGAACTCCAATGACTCGTCCTATTCAATAATTCAGGGGAGTTGCATTGTCAAAACCCAAATTCCATCCTTTCTATCTCCTACTACAGCAGTGCAAGAGGTTGTCTTCAACATCAACAGATCTACCAGTGTTAAGGTAAATGGAGTGTGGAATCCCTCAGCCCTCAGTACAGCCCTTCTGTAAAGCTAAATCTCCCCTATGACAATGTGACTTACCATTAGGAAAAGAAAAAACCCAAATCCCAACAGAAAATAATAGCAAAAAACCTGTTACTTACTGTTTCTCTGGTTGAACTACTGCAATTTTTTTCTGCTTGTTTACTGAAAGGAAGAATAATAAAATATAAACAGCAAAGTACGGGAGGCAAAAAATGAAACTTTTAGTACAACATACACGTAAGTTATAAGCCAAAAAGAATCTACGCTCAAAGTCACCGCAGTATTAGCCAACCCACCTGCACTAGAGACATGCTGGCCCATGTAATCAGAAGCAACCCAAAAGGTTTACTTCAACTTTCACTAAAAATCCATTAAATCAGGCATGCACATCCCCAGCCTTCTAGGAAATCTCAATTTTCTCTTCTTTGTTTGCATCATAGGACCTGAACTACCTGTATTAGCAGCCAAAATGGAATGATATGCTTTCCTTTTCAGCACCTTTGCTGAAACCTAATCAAAGGTTAGGTTCATAGGCCTAACTCTCCACTTCCCTGGCACACGGAACTTCAGCACCATTTAACGCTGAATTGGAATGAAATTAGCTGGTTAGAAACGTATATGACTTTAGCCAATTGCTATGGAGGAAAACACTGTTGCAACTAAGAAAGTTGGCTAGATGATGTGCCCACTTGTTAATTCTGGCTTCCACAATCAGGTAATGATATTAAACGAGGCAGTGAAATATGTGCTTCTTCAGCAATTTCAGGATTTGTCCCCAACAAAGTTCTGGATTTTTTTAAAATCATCTTTTCTCTAATTAGGTTCCCTCCCCCCTTTTCCTCCTCTGCCCTTGGCAGTGCAGACAAGCCTCAGATCAGTTTCTCTTGCTCGGACTTGCAGTAAATGACAGCTCATCCTAATCTTACCATTTTATTATCTTGCTTAATAAACATTCAGAAAGTTCTTGAGTTTCTCCAATTCACATTAAACTTTAATAAACAGAGCTCACTAACCAGTTGAGAGAAGACACTATCTTATGCTACTCACTAGTGTGGTTAAAACAGGTAGGATTTTCCACATTTCTCCATTAAGGGATCATATAACCACCTGGCCCATTTAGAAAGTTAGTCCTCTTTATTTCAACTCCAAAACGGATACACACTCAACACCATTTTGTTATGGCATTAATTTTACTTGCACAAGTGTTAAAATCACTATCAGAGTCAGGCACAAGGCAAGAACAGCTCAGACAAGTATATGCACAACATGGGGGTGTGTGCATACACACAGCTATAATCTCTTCATTGTGACTAACGGATTGTTCCCACGCGCTCGTGCAGTGTGCAAGGGTTTCAAGCCAACACTGCCCATTCTGGAGCTGTTGTATGGATCCAGGGGACCAGTTGCACAAGGCATTAATGATTCTCGTTACATGGTCAGTGCTTCCAAATTCATTGATGCCTGCAATAATTCTGCAGTAGCCTGCTCTTAAAGGTCTCACCATCTCTACCAAGCCAGCTAACCAGCGCAAACAGAACAAAACTGATACCTATTGCTTTGCGAGGAGGTCTGAGCTGATATCCATTTGTCTCACACCAACCCACTGGAAATATATTCATTGATTCCACGCTCACTATACAGTCAGGGACGGGCTTCTTGGAGCCTGTTTAGAGAAGCAAAAATTGAAACAACTCATAAAAATCAAAAACCTTATTTGGTTAATGCTTGCTACAAGTTTGCCAGTAAAGCTGCTTTTACTTATGGCGTATCTGGAACACAGTATCAACTGTTCATTCAACCTCTTTTATTTACTAGATTATTTCCTGACCTCATTTGCTTCCTCCTAAAGGCTGGAGGTGGGAATTTGCCATCCAGAGTTTAGCAGAGATGCACAGTGCATTGTATGTGCATGCTGATATACGTCCAATGAAGAAATGGGATAATAATGGAGAAAGGCTGACAAAGGCCTATTCTATCTTAATGAAGAACCTCTCTATAAGTTTTCTTCTAGGTATGGTTAAACTTGCTGAGAATGCAAGTCACTCATTTGTAAAAATGATACAAGGCCCTTGCTTTCTAAAAGACACTGCTCAGCACTCTGCATGTTGCACCAGCTTAGCACTGACACACGGCAATGCACAAACGCCGTTTCGGCCTGGCTTCAATAAGCTCTGCCATCCAAGGCTAACTGGGAAAGAGACACTGCAAATGGGTTTGTGCTGTCTTTTCACTGAGGAAATGGTGATTTGCTGCCTATACTCCACAAGCACTTAGTTTGCTCCAGATACTCTCCAGGTTTGATGATGGTACTACAGAAGAATCAACGCAAGTGCTGCTCTCTCCCACATCAGGCTTACCCTCCAGTTGAAGCCAGAGACAGGAATCTTTCAACTTGGTGACTGTAGCAATGCAAACTTCTTCAGGATCAGCTGGGTTCACAGCCTCAAGTTTCATATTCTCTTTAAATCCATGGTCAGAAGCGAACTAGGGAGAAGAGAGAATACTTCAGTAAAACACCATCTGCACATCTGATATGTGACATGAATGGCCATTAACAGGAGCAATTCATGCAAGCTTCAGCGTTTGAGGAACACGGGAAGATACCCATGCAGTCAGAGAGATTTCGGATAATTAGCAGACTGAATACAAGGAAGAGATATTAGGAGATACAAAGAATTTACGTTCAAGATGACTCTACAGACAGATCTAGAAAAGAACATGTGTGTACTCAAAAATAAGGACGCTGAGACTCACTGAAAGGACTGAGTGCATTCTAAGTAACCAGGAATTCTCTGCTACTTGCTACCTAAGCGTTAAGTCTGACAAATAGTCTGACCAGGCTGTGTTAGCTTGAAAATCCATTTTACATATGCAAATAACATCCTTGCCTCATCCAAGTGAGTTCTGGCAGACAGCAAAGGAAGCTTTCTTTTCATTTTACATTTTTTGGTTAAGTAGGATTTCACTTTATTCACCAATTTAGTCCCCACTTATCCAAAAATTCCTAAAATGTAAGAATGGGTATTTCTCCAGCTCTGAAGTGCCTGCATTAAAGATAAGTAACAGCCAGACAGTGGACTCTTCCTCCCAGAGCCACTCCGCAACACAATTACAGGATCAATACATTATGAATTCTAGAAGTAGCCTACAGTGATCAACTCTTCTCAGAAAAGAGGTAATACATTCAATGACCTGTTCTAAGATGCCACAGCTTACAAGACAGAACAAGGGCAATAAGAATTCATAGCCAGCAACACTCTCTTCAAAAAATCTAATTATTCATTTTAATTTCTTCCCCTAAGCACTGTAATAGCCCACGTATTGTAAATGAAATTGGAAGGCAGGTGTTAATACCCCTTTGTGCTTGACAAGGGATCCTGCTTTGGGAGACAGCAATACTGTCAGTGAACCAACAAAAGCCCAAAATCTAGCAAGTACTTCAGGCATTGATTAATGCAACATGATTATTTGATACTAATTTAAGATGACTTGGTATTGATTAATACAATGGAATGAATTTTTCAAGCTGAAAGGAAGGCAGATTGAGAGTGTACACTAAGTAAACAAGAACAAGGTCTATTAAAAGGCCCTGTTTCCACAATTATGGGAGTGCCAGGGATTGATACTGTTTTATGACTATTCCATGTACTCTTACACATCTCAATTTAAAAAACCACTCATGTCTTTTCAATCTGCTTTATCACAACTGAAGTATATGGCCCACCACTGAACTAGGAAGTTGGCATGCACCTACTACTGTTCACATACATCTGCACTTTCTTAACTCTTCCGTTTCCTCAGCTGAGAGAACCTTACCATAGGGAAGCAGCTCTGGGGAGCTGCCTCAGCACCACATTGTTTGAGGTAGTCTGCCCAATCGAAGTCCTGCCCAGGATAACCTAGGTGAAGAAAACCAAAGGGGTTACTTTAAGAGCACGAGAACAAACGGCTCCTTTCAAGCAGATGTAAAACACGGATCACCAAAATCTGTTTGGGTCACTCAGGTTTGTCAGCTGCCTAGGGCTTCAGTGAGCCACCTGAGTCAGCCCGTGGCATGGTTCTCACCGATGTGAGACAACCTCTTTATTTCCATTGCAGAGGGGGCTTTGGGGCACTGCTCTACCTTGACTTGAAATGGTTTCAAGCTAAAAGTGGCTTCACAGAGAGCATCCTGAAGCGTGAATCAAGCCCAGCTGCTAAGCAGACAAGGGCAGCAATCAAAACATGGGGAAGCACTTGCACCTTTTCACAGGTACAGATGAAATTCTGGCAAAGTTTCTGCAAGATTGATTCATTAATGTCATGTCAGCCCTGAAACTTTGAATTTTTTTAAAATAGAGCACCCAAAACGTGCTCAATACCAACATATTACTCCCTCAAACACATGTTAAATACCAAGTCGTTAAAGAGAGCAGTTAATTGTCCTAAGAGGCTCATCAAGTTTGCTAACCGCTGTAAATCTGCATACATGTCTGAAGGCAAGAGTTGTTACACAGAGTCCATCAAGAGGCAGAGCATCTCTCCAAGAAAAAGACAATTCACTTCTACTTAGAGGAAATACTTTGCTTCCCTGTGATCTAATAAAAAGCAAATAACTAAAAGGAACTGGGTGCAGAAGCATGCTGCCATCGTTTGAGGCTGGCAGTATATTATCAAGGAGACAATGGCAGCAGTTATTCCGCCAGTTCCTTGGGAAGCACTCCCCTACAAGAGACGCCTGTGACAAGGGTTTAAGGAATCAAATAAATTTTAAAACTTGTCTAAGAATATAGTATTAACATGACAATCTAGAAACATTAAGTTCAACTACCCCTCAGAGAGGGCCTAACCACTGAAGGACCTATTTCTCTTTCTCAGTTTTACCAGCATCAGTAGGACTCTGAGGCAATTCAGAATGCCCACCATTTCTGGTGGAAGAGAAGCTTAAAATCTTCGTCAGCTCCAGTCACATGCCTAGAAAGCGAGATTTCATCTTTCACATGCAAAATTCTAGGTAATGCTGGGTCAAGCAAAGCTACTTTTTGTACCTTACCCAAGGAAAGGCAAGAGACAAACATCCTATGCTCTTTGCTCCTCTGATGTCTTGAGCAGCTAAAACACAACATTCTGAATTACGTGGCGGTAAGAGTACTGAGTCCCTGATTTTACAATACTGTTGACATTTCCATTTTGAGAAAATGCATAAATATTTCAGTAGCTGAGGATCACTCCCCAATTCCCTTATGTCCTGAAGCAACATTTCAGCAATCTGCTACCTTGTCTGATAGGTTCTTGGAAAAAAAACCACCTTCATTAACTTGTAAAGTGATAAGGTACTCTAAAAGTATTGTAAGACACTGGATAACAACGTTCCATTTTGATCAGAAGCAAAAATCCAATACAGACTATAGGCTTCTGATATCATGTTAATTAATGATGAAATCAACATTGCCTTCCACCCAGGAACACCTATTCCATCCATTTGAGTGTCCAGGTTTTTATCCATGACCAGCATCCCCAGCCACTGTTGTCTTCTCAGAGCCAGGAAACTTCAGTTTCACTAACTCAAAGGTCCTGTTTCTCAGAATTTGTCTCTCTCGTTCTCTGCTTGCACTACTACGTGCAATTCTTCTGCAAAAGCATTGTCCTGAACACAGCGCTCTGGAGCCTGGCGATCTACGTGCTTCCTAGAGGGGTGAGCTTGCTCAAACATACCTGGTGGGGGGCTGAGATGCAGGCCGTTCTTCAGACTCCACTGCACAGGGAAAATACCAGCACTGTTCACGTGACAAACGTAAGACTGGCTGGTGTTACGCTCAGGTCTCAAATCATCAATTTCTATCATGAAGTATTTGTCATTGTATACCTGTAGTTAGCCAAAAGAGAACCACGTGGTCTTATAAGTACCAGATTCTGATTTACTGCTCCCTCTCCTCCATTTTGATAAATTTATTGAACAGCAACACTGCACAAGGGAAACTCTTTACCTTGAAATACTCTGAGGGTAAAAAAATACATAAAAACCGAGAAAAAGAATCTATGGGATTCATAAGCAAGCAGACTCCTCTGCATTATCTGGAAACAACAAAAATAAGTAGTAATAAAAGACAATGTAGGAGCACTTAGAAAATAGGTGCTACAGTTCGCAGTCTTACTACCATTCTGCAAAGACAAAAGTGCTTATTTCAACAAGGTGGAACCGTGTCCTAGGACAGTCTGTCACAAGTAAAACCACCTTGCTCCTGAAGTAACTAGGATCAGGTACAGAAATTACCAAGAAAAGTAAATGATTTTGCTTTGTTGGAAGCGGTTGCACCTTTTTAGTCATAGGCGAGCATCTTATTTGAAGAAACTGTATGTGAGAGTTTAAAAGAGAGACCACCAAAATATAAGATACCATAGCAAGGCTATCTATCCTAAAGAAAACGCAACAGCTCCCAGAAAATATACAAAAAACCATTTTACAATACATCCTAGTTTTACATCATACAGCAACATTTTGGTTTACTACATGAAAGCAGGTCTCTTTAGAACCTTTCAGCTGTTTACTAAACCAGGAAAATAGAAGTGGCTCAAAACCTGACTCTGTTGGGGAGTTTTCATTTCACCTTTGAAACCCATGGGCGGGCCCTCTTTTGAAAACCAGGCTTCTGAAACAACAGAACTGTACGCAGTACTGACACTGACTTTTGCAAAACAAAAACCCCCAAATCTATCTTCAGGTAGATACTCAGATTATGAGGGATTGTATCTAATTGTAAAATTCTAGGTCTGACCATTTTGGCCATTTGATCTTTTTGATCTTTATAGAACTGTTCCCCTGCTTTCAAATCCAGTGCCTTCACCATCAGCAGTTAAGTGTATGGGAGTTTTTTCTGACAACCTATCCATAGTTAGTTTAAAAACTAGCTCAATATTTTATGATAATCAATCGATGAGAATTTCCTGGGGATTTAAGAAGAGAAGTAGCAACTGAATTGAATCTTAATAAGAGAAGCTAAAGAAACCTGGTACCTTGAGCACTGTAGCAGGAGAGATTACAAAAGGAGCCATTGGGTCCACAGCTTCTAACTTCATGCCTTCAGAGAAGGAATGCACTCCAATCACAGGTTTATCCTGAAAAATGAATTTTCAGAGTGATTGCCTGCCTTTCTCCTTCAAAAAGATGTACTTCACATAATTCAACGGAAGAGGGTAACTTGAGTTTTTATTAGTTCATTCAAAGAATAAACATGCTGGAGTACCAGCAACATCTGTAACGAAGAGAAAAGGCCAACTATGCCCTTTCAGCCTGACAGTTTTCCACGAGTTTTAGGAAATTATAAAAGTCTCCATTTTCAGCCTAATAAAAACCTGAAAACTTGGGTTCCTGCTCCAGAATTATCTATATCCTGCTCTGTATATGACCCAATACATTCAAGAGCAACAGCATCTCCTGTTCTATTTTGCTTACAGGTCTAAATGAAGCTGAGAAAAATGAATGAAGAACTGGAAGGACTAAATTTACATTCCAACTTCTCAAAAAGAAATTCTTTAGTTCATGTATATTTAAATTCAGTCTCATCAGTAAGATTTGTTAACACCGAGGATATAACAGGATACCTTCTACAGCATGTGTGACTATCAGGTTACAGACGAGGCGTTACAGGTTAAACTTCTCAACGTACTCATGCAATTACAGAGCCTGCGGTAACCCTGCGCTCTTCTCGAAGGACAGCAATCTGCAAGACCAGCAGGTGAACAACCCGCCATGCACTGACTTCCCTGAATCATTTCTTTGGAATGCAGCATTTTTGTGATAGCATGCACAGCATTAAACTACACATATTGTGTCTTTACCTTAAAGAGATCTGTAGGAACTGATGATTCCTCTTCCTCCTCTTTTACCTTCTTCAGGATCTCTTGCCAATCCGCTTCGCTCTTCAAAGACCTAATGGCTTGAGTAAAAAGAAAGGAAAAGAGTGAATGAAGTAATCTTTCTTCTTTTCCCTCAGAAAATACAGTTTGATTTGTGCTCCTCCAAGTGCTAAATCCACATCTGTTCAGAATCTGTGCAAATACCTTTCTTTTTAAAAAAAACTATTTTCTTAGACATTTGGGTGTTACAAAAAGGGACTGAAGTCAAAGCAGCAGCATCACCCATATGCTGCTCAGTCCAGTTTTTCTGAGAAAATGTAGGTCACAACACCACTGAAGAAAACTACTGGAGAAATGTATGACCAAAACCCATATGCTACCTGGATAATGCTAGTCTGTTTTATGCTTAAGCAAGCAGAAAGGTCAAGAAATGATCCACAATTCTGTCCCAGTTGCATAAGTTACTATTTTAGCATCTGCACTTGCAGACCACACCCCTCTCCGATAGAAGAGGAATTACGTGTACCAGTGCCATCACACACAAAGGATCCCTGAAGTCAAGGCTGTGAGTATATCAAAGGCTTTTGAGTAGACATAACAAGTAAACAAGTCTAGTAGCTAACTAAACTTTTAAAAAGCCATTATTCACTTAAATGGTGCTGTGGAATCCACCCATCTTGTTTCTCTCAGTCATTTGTGTCTCCCTGTTCACAATCCTGATTTCAGCAGAGGTTGCTCTAGCACTAGCAAACGCAGCATGTTCAGCCGTTTCAACGGAATTTGTTTTGTTTTCCTCAGCATGATTTCTTCTTGCCATAAGGTGAAAACCTTAAAAAGAAATCCCACAACAAAACCAACTGTTCTAAGCCACCCGAGCTTCCCCAGCTAACAGCACAGAGTGTGCCAGACCCATAGATGCACACCTGCCTCTGCAGAAAGGCTTTAGGGTAAATGCTCAACATTTTCCAGTTCTAGCCCAAGGCTTCCCCTCACCAGGAAACACGTTACATCACTGCTCAGCTCACGAGCATTCATTTGTGTTTCCACCGTTTCACGCCCCCCTTCTTTGGTGACGCATGCTGTGATGCACGTGCCTGGAAAACAGGGTCACCTCTCCCACCTTCTGCTTCTGCTTCCACACACTCATTCCCAGGGCACCGTTTTTTAGGGGCATTTTCATGTAATACCTCTTTAGACAAGGCCTGAAGTAGCCCAATGGACTTGGAGTCCCAGCTACAAAAGCTCCTCTTGAGCAGTACTTCAAAAAGAGATGACCTAATCCCTGTCCAGGATACAAAGCTACCAAAACCAACCGTGAAGGCAATCCTTTCCTCAGCTCCTCCCCTTCCACGAACACATGGAAAGTTCGGACAGCCAAAATCATTTAGCAGCTTCTGAATGAGTGGGTGAAAAGTCTTGTAGGACTATTTACTGGTGTCTTCACTGACATTTCATTAGGAAATTATTTCTCAGATCACAGACAGACCCTGTGCATCCAGAGGGTAGGTTCAGAGCACCAAAGCAGCAGCAGCAGCATTCTCTACCCTCTGATCATCACCTAAAAGACCTAAGTTTTGAAGTACCTGAAGGAGGTTGCAAGCTATATCCATGCTGAGCCGCCCAGCCCACTTGATGAAGGAAAGGGTCCAAATAGAATATCCACTGGTCGAATTTGTCACACTCCTCCAGCCCTTCGTATCGCAATTTAAGTCTCCCACCAACATTTTCCACCACGTTGACTATCCAGGCTTCCAGGGAATCCCGGATGTTTTGCAGTTCTAGTCGGGAGCCTGGTGCAATGAGATCCAGTGGATTTTTCCCTCTGTGAAGCTAAAAGAACACAAATTATTCTGTACAACAGACCAAAAAAATCCCATACTCCCATTCCTTATACACATTATTTTTGCGTAAATAGAGTATGAATGCAGAAGTGAAGAAATACAGGTCCCTTACTAACACAGGACAACAGAAATGACCATGTTTAGAATCACCGGTGTTTGCATCAGAGCTTCTGCACTGCCTGTAGATACAGTCACATGTTTCACCTCAGCCCTCATCATCGTTTTCAGAAACATTACTGCTTATACATTCAAGGTTTGAATGAAACATGAATAACTGCTTTCTAAAATGGAGTCACTTAGCATACAAAGATGAGTAGACAGAGAAGATACGAAGATAAATATGCTAGTTGAAAAAAAGATGTCAATGGCATTTTTAAAAAAAGTTATATTTTGTACTTTACAGCCAGATACTGACATGAGGAGCAAATATTGTTTTAAGTGCAGAGGAGGGGACAAAAATCTGGTTCACTGCTAGCAAATATGCAAGATTTAATTGAAACAATAACCTGCCCCTTAGTAAAAAAAAATTAAAAACGCACAAACCATTAGTGAAAGAAGTCACTGAGAAAGGGAACAACGTGAAAACTAGATAAATAAAGGTTTATCTCCTTCAAGCTGTATGAAGGAGGAGCAGAACAGAAGGAAGAGTGAAACCTACGAGCATTTGAAAAAGATCTTTCTTTTGATAGCATTAATTAACAGCCCAAACCTGTAGTGAAAAGATGTGTTTCAGGACAACGCTATCAAAATTAAGTACTGTAAGCAGAAAACACCAGAGAGTGAGACTGAGATCAGCAGCAGACTACAGTGCTCCCTAAACTTAACAAAGAATTGAATGGACAAACTGAATTAGTGGTTCCCCTAACAACAAAGGGGAAAGCCAAGATGAAAGCCAAGATGAAAGCCTTGGGTCGTCACACTGCAGCACTTACCCCCTCCAGCAGGTTAGCAGGAGCACTGCACGCTCCCTTCAGCACGCGCTGAAGGAATTCCTCCTGGTCAGGTATCTTGTCCTTGATACCTGAGTGGAAAGTGAAGAAAACAGACTGTGATTCTTCCTGCCAGCTAAAGATCATTCAGTCCACAAGACATTAGCGTGCTCTTGCGCTTCCGACTTCACAAGAATCTGCCAAACACTCACTAGTAACAACTTAAAAGAAGAAACAAAAAGCAGTAACAAAACCTTTAAAGGAAATGACAAAGCAGTAGAATTTGGTGGGTGATGATTAAGATCACCACAAACTTCAGTAAAAATAAATCCAATTCTGCAATTAAGCTTATTTCTGTCTGGTGAAAGAGCAGCTTCCTACTGTAAGTCACAGGTTGTCAGAACATGGCAGACAACCTCAGCTTGTCATCACAGCAGAACTACCTGCACATAAGAGCAATTATGAAAACAATCTGCTGGGCTTATAGAGGACAAAAGCATACTTTTGTATGTACTCCCCAGTTCCGCATGTGAGGCCAATACCTTCAGGCACTTTGAGAATCTTCTTGTTCTGCTCACACCAGCCGATGGGGTGTAAATCAGCTGTCATGATATCACACCAGAAGTCGGCCTTGCGGTCTTCCCCATAGCCATCGTAGCGCAACAGGAGCAGCTGCCCACAGGTGGTAATGATGGTGGCTACCCAGTAGGTGTCCTGGTCAGACTTGACAGCAACTTCCAGCTTCATACCAGGGGCAAAGCCGTTCTGTAAACTTGTATCCACCTGAAGAGGAAGAAGATCACATTTGAAACACCTCCCTGAAACTTCATGGAACAGGGGGAACCATTTAGACACTTTCATCAGCAAAAGGCTTCAAGCTGTACTCATACTGAAGCATAAACATAAAAAGACAAAGCAAAACATTAAGTTTCTTGTATCCCTCACTTCTCCCAGCTCAAGCACTCCTCAAAGAGCAGAAGGACCCTGCTCTTACTACAGTATGTTTCTGAGCTACACTTGATTCAATGGCCTCTGTCTTAATTAAAAATCTAACATGCCAATCCTCAGCTGAATGTAACTGGTGTTTTCTTTCTTAAGTGGTCCCAAGTTCCATTTCCTCTTTGAATCAACTGCAAGAAAGGCTCTCAGTATGATGCAGATGCAGTAGGTATTTTCTGTGTTATTTATGACCAGTTCTGCACTGACGGTTCAGTAACTGCCACAGCTATTATAGTCTCATCAGCCAGCACAAACTGGTTTGCTAAAAATAAAAGAGAACCACATCAGAAAGGAAAGCATATGCCTCTGTTAACCGTTCACCTCCTTAGGTTAATGCCCTTCACTTCGAGAAAACCCTTCTTAAGAACAAACCCCGCAGGACCCAATACCTGCAGCTGTTCTGAAGTGACACTACAGAGGCCGTTCTCTTCAAAAAGGTAGTTGCCTTGCTAAGAGTTGTCTCTAAAGACTTCATATTCTGATTCCTGGAAGAAAAGCCATGAGCTCGACACAGCGTCTGAGGAATTGGGAAATCTGTGCAGCTCTCTATGCCCAAACTCTCTCAAAGCCTGCCGGCCAAGAGAGCTGCGTTCAACAAAACCAACAGCAACAGACGAGCATCCCCTGGAGTCAGGTGCGTTATTCCAACACTGTCACTTCTCTGCCCGCTGGAGACAGCAGAGACCGAGAAGTTAGCACCCTCTCCTGGCAGCCGGGCAAGACGACAGCAGAGCGGTTTAAAGCGCGAGAAGACACTGCGAATACACGTGTCCAGGCGATGTTGAACGCTAGCTTGTGTTTAATATACGGTTACACAAGATGCAGAAGGGGATTTGCAAAGAGCATTCAACATTGGAGAAGGCGTACGGAGACTCAGAGTGGGATGACAACACTGACATCCAGTGCCACTCCCGGTGTTTGGTAAGCTTTTTCCTGCTGGACTGTAGGCAAAACAGTCGCTTTGATCCCAGTATTGTTTAATTTTTGAAATGCAAACAAATTAAACATTAGAACACGCTTAATTTGAGGAAGTAGCTTACGTTTTCCAATGTGTCTTGCTCATAGTAAGAGCAAGACTTTCAGGATTAATATAAGCGTACAAACGCAGGAAAGTCCTCTCCCCCATCCAGTCTGGTTCTTCGCTAAGACAGGCAGTGTAATCACGGATTACATCCTCTTAACCCAATCGTGCACTGTCCTACAGCACGGGTTAGGTGTTTCTCACCCACTACTCTTAACGGGGACTGGTCACAGTCTCACTACTCCAATATTTAAAAAGAACGAAACAAAAACCTGAAGCTTCCATCTAAAAGTTTATCTGTTTATTTATTTATACATGTCCATTTGCTTTTGTGCCAGTATTATTTTCAGCTTCGTTTTCTCCACTCTTTTTCTGAGAGTACAAAAGTAGTTCCTTCTTAGCTCTCCTGATGGTAGACTATAAAAACACATCGTCCTTCCAGTCAAACAGCTAGCACCAGGTGGACTGCAGCGGGAGGAACCACCCGTCACTAGCACACAGACATCAGCGCCTGTGCGCTTCCCACCGGAAATCCCTCGCCTGAGGTATCCTGGCGTCCCACTACCACTGCCACACAGACAGGGTGTCAGTACACAGGAGGCACGGAGGTGCTCCTCCTCCTTTTCCCAACCACTGCCTTCTAATGGGCAGCAGCAATCCTGAGCGAGTGACCTTGCACCATTGAATTCCTATGAGCAGCCAGACCTAGGTGATGTGACACTGCTGTTAACACACTCCTCTCTCCGCTTGTCATCAGTGTCAGCATCAACTTTCCAAAACTTTATGCAAAGCTGAGTACAAAGAACATCAAAATTGGCCTCCAGACAAATTCTAAGTGAGCGCTGCTGGCACAGGCCTGGCAGTTCTCCTTCTGAACACGTGGGCGTGTGTCTATTACTGCACTCATTCAGTACCCGTGGCACGAGGGCTCAGGCCAGACCCCTGTGCCGGGCCAGGGGCGCACAGCCAAGCGCACCCAGCACAGCTCCTCCATAGTGCTGCCTGCAAAGGAGTGGGAAAGGGATGGGTGACAGGGCCCAGCTCTGCCCACACCTGCTCCCCAAAGCCCTCTCCATGACAAGCAGCAAAATCTAAGTGTATTTTTACTGACCGTGGACACACCAACCAGATCTCTTATCTGACACAGCTGAGTTGCCAAAGAGGGCAGTGCAGGGGGAACAAAGTCATTCAAAGCGTGTCTCCTGACGATTAACAAAATATAGCTGCAATGTTAATTCAGTTGGCCACCACCATAAAGCTGGCATTACCATTAGCTGGTGTCACATCTGAGCTACAACAGCAAGCTTATTGAACAGAGATCACATAAGGTAAACCACACCAGAGGAGCAGACAGACCACTCCTCGCCTTACTGCAAAATGCCGTTGCTCCGATTCCATATTGCTCCTCAGCAGGGGCTGCATGGACACCATCCCTCTGAGCAAGCTTGTTCTGGCTACAGCCTTAGTACATGAAGGAAATGCAAAGCAAACATAGGCCTCTCCCCTTCAGAACTGAAGATACCTGACAATACCTGAACGTTTATTTTGAACAAAAACCTTACAATTACACCCCAGTGTATGGAAGAGCCTCTGCAAAGCCCACATTTACTGTGCATCTTAACTACTAACACAGCTGTCCTATGTTTTGCACTTCTGCAGGTTACCTTTGGACTCAAAATGCTTTGTGATCCTTCATGAACCGATCTCACCTTGTTTTTTCTGATGGATTTAAGTCTCCTATCACCACTGAAAGTGGTGATACTGGACCCGAAAACCTGAGCACCACAGAGTGCTTTCCAAGCAATGTGACACATGGAAGTCACTACCCTCACTGCCATGGTAAAAGATACACAGCCAGTCTTTGAAAGACTTAAAAAGTAACTTTTTAGAGTTGGATAAGGATACAGGCTAGCAGCCTGGAAGGCTTTTCAACTGCTGGAAGACATCCAAGAGGTTTGGAAATCAGCTCTATACAGCTCACCTTCACTGATGACCCAGCACAAGAAGGCTGACTTCACATTCAGATCTCGCCCAATGGGACAGAGCACTACAGGATTTTACCAACAAACATTTGATTAAAAATATCCAAGGGCAAAGACAAGGGCTTATCAAGACTTCATCCAATACACATTAAGCCTGTGCTCAACAATTATCCTCATCAGTTTCCTAACTACTATAGTCAAGTGTTTAGCAGAGCTATTATTTTCCCCTTGGCCTCCTTGAGAGCCACCATTACAACCTTCTTTGAGAGCACATTTGAATTCTGCTGTTCAAGAACTATGCCGCCAACTTTCTAAAGCTAGCTCCTCCATAGCAGTTGCCCAGTAGCAATCACCAAAAGAATAAAGAGACTGGCCAGTTTGGGCTTTATGAGAAAAATCAAGCTTATTTTCTGGTGCAGGAAAGACTAGGAGCCCTTAATCTTCAGCACTTGAGGATGGGACTACCCTGTGCCATGTACAGAGAGGAAGACAAGAAACAATAATTAAAAGGTGAAATTCCTCGTAAGACACGATTCTAGCTGGTCTTCCAGATTTGAGAGCATCAGCTCATTCAATGAAACCTTAAACATTCAGTGTACTAAAACAAACATGTAGGAGATGGTAAGTAACACACAACCCTTACTCACATGTTTAAAAGATCCATGGGGGGCTGCAATTGCTCCTGTGTCTTCTAGATACTCATCCCAATTGAATTCCATTTCTTCCACACTGGAACCAGCATCTGGAAGAGAAGTCAAACACTTATTTGGCAACCTGTTGGCTGAAGTTTTAGGCTACTACAGTGAAATCCACTCCGATTCCAACTGACTGACTACACAAGTGCACTTCAGTTATGCATTTTTAACACACAGACAACACACACTATTTAACCTTTCTTTGTACGTGAAGGGTACTTTACGTTGGATTTAGTCTAAAAAATGGTGAGATGAGGATTTTGTTAAAGGACAAATTGTTTACAATTTGTGAGAGGAGAATATATGCAGAAGAGTTCTGTATTTGTATCAACAATTATAAGAGATTCAAAACTCTGGGCAGCCTGGATTGTCAGTATTTGAAATTAAAAAACATCCAAGCAACAGTAATACCAACAATAAGAGGTCTGGAAAGAAAGACTAAAAAAATTTGAAATATGACTCCCCTCTTCTTTTAAGTCAGATGGTATTTATTTAGCTATTATAGAACACAAAAACACAGAGAAGGATTCAGGGTAGTTCTAAGCAACACACCTTGAGAGACAACTGAAATCATGAACACTCAAATTAGTCACTTAAAAGAACAGCTCATAAGGTGTAACAGCTTCTTTAAACCAAGAAAACCTCATTCCTGGATGCATTTAAACCAAAAATGCACTAAAAGCACTCAAGCCACAGTTCAAAGCTCAGTCTGGCTGTTAGGGAAACAATTGGTTGCAGTGAGCCACACTACAAATTAGTCCGATTTTCTATTATTGTTGTCAAGCCTGTCTCCCAGCCCCGGTCTCCCCTTCAGTTCTTGGCTCACTTCCCTGCTTCCCTCCTATTCCCATTTCTTACAGCATGTAACCCACTGCTGAAAAGACACCACAACCCAACATAGGCTGGATTTCAGGTCCTCTATTTAGTTCAGCATGCAGCCACATCCTTCTTCCCTGCAGGCACAGCTGGGATGAGCAGGGAGGGTCCCACCTCACGTAAGCAGCACTTTTAACCTCAGCACGCAAACTACAACTTCAGGTTCAGAAAAAACACAAAAGTAAAGCTTTCCATTTGCACTTTTAGACCGACTCTGCCATCTGCACCATAGCTGTCTTTATGAATGAACACAGAGATTTTCATCTCTCAGGACCAGGAAACCTGATACCTTGTTTATGTTTGGAAACAGAAATCTCTGTGGATCACAAGCACAGGGAGACCTCAGCCCAGGTCACAGGACACCAACATTTCCTGCACAGTCAGGCCTTCACAGGACAGGTGGTACCTGTTCTTTCAAGGAGCAGTTTGAGTAGGAAACATTACATGTCCAAAATAATGAATGAAATAATATTACACGCCCTTATCAGACAGGTGGCCATGCTGACAACCTGCTAAGGAGGATCCACTGCACTTCTCAGGCCTTGAACAGAGAGGGCAAATATTTGCCCAGAAGTCTGAGCTACTTCAAACTGTCTAAAAACCGTACAGGTCCTGAGTGTAAAGTGGGTTCATTTTCTCTTCAAACCAATTGTTGAGCTCATTGTTGACTTTCCATTGTAATCCTAGGAATTATCATTTCCCCCAATTTAGAGACGTATATTCAGTTAGCTTTTGTTTGCTGATGACACTATCTGTTTTAAAGGCAGTTCCAAACCCGATTTCATTTTGCTATTTTTACCCAACCACAGTTGGTTACATCAGCCTTTCCTAAGTCTCAGAGCTCAAAAAATTCAGGGCTTGAATATCATCAGCACTTTTAGGGGCTGATTTTTAACTTACTGAAGAAACAACCTGGAGAAAGACAGAAGTAATTTTATTTTTAAAATTTTTGAGGGAGTAAAGAGGTTAAGGCACAGATCCCAGCTGTTCACAAATCAGGGTGGAGCTGACTGAAGCTTTGGCTGCAAGTCATTCTCAGAAAATAACAATTTCACTGCAGAATGTTGTTAAAACAGATTAAGATCTTAACTCATTAAAACAGCATTTTACTTTAATACAACCATAAAAATGCTGAAGTTCACAGCTGCAGAACCAAAGTGGGGAGAAGCATCAGCTCAGACGCATCACCTATGGTCAGTCAAAACCTAGAGTGATCTTTGACTTTTCTCTCGCCTAGAGAAACCCAGCTCACTCTTCCCCACTAAAAAGCACGCGTCTGCTCAACAGCAGCAACCAACCCACTTCCCTCCACCTCCAAAAAGCACTTTGCATGTAAAAAGCACTGCTTGCCATGTCTAATGCACTCCTGTTTGAGGAGAAACATAAAGCAACGTGACTGCTCTGTGCTTTTTAACAGGACTGAAAGCCAAGTAGCTCGACCTGGGAATACCGCTCGGATCTTGAGGCTTTCCAGCCATGCTCTTTACCAAGCCGCTTGCAGCACCAAGTCTTCAATAACTGTTATCATCAGATAACTGTCTGAGGGGCAGTTAAGCTCCTTAAATGAGGCACAGGTCACTTAACACACTGAAAGGGTCAATTAGTAACTTATGTTGCCACTTAATTGCTACAAGGAGCTCCTGAGAAAGCCGGTTTGCATGCTGCTCCAGCTACCCTTTTGGCTCGAACTACGGCTAAAACCAGTTCCCAACTGGATCAGCGTTACCACAGCTGCTTTGTCACTCCTCTAACCCACGCTCTCTGCAGCCTGTATGTTTCCAGAACTAAAAGAGCAAAAAAAAGTCTGCTCTGTGGTGAGGGCTCAGATTGCTCTGTACCGCACAGTGCCCAAATCTCGCCAGCACACCCAGTCGCTCTCCTGCAACTTAATTTTCATAGGGGAAAAAACCAAAATCGCAAATTCCTGTCCAACAGTCATTGCAAATTTCATGCTCTTCCTGCTTTACTTTAGGGAGTTTCATTGAGTCAGGGGGAATTTTCTGAACATTTTTTAAAAAGCACCCAGAACTTTCGCTGTTCCCTTCATTCGTCAGATCTGAACTCAGCTGGTGCTTACACTTCACTGAGGTTTTACAATTCAAGGAGACGGGGTGGTCAGGCTGCACTTCACCCACGGATCAGGCAGAGCTGGGGGGCTTAGGTGGTTTCCTTCCCTCAGGAGGCTGATGCTGCTGAGGGCCCTACTGGGCTATGGGAGACGACAAATCTATCTGCTGCATCTCACCCCGTCACGGCATTCCAGGTCATTTAGCACAGCACTTAGCCAATCAATGTCGAACAGGAAAAGCTCATTGAATAACGCTCCGAGCAAAAATGCTGTATGGGGTTTCATAGTGAGAGCAGGAAATTTAGTTTCTTAATCGTGGCGTGCGGTAGGACTACATAAACCATGAAAAATCTCAGAACTCAAGTATCCATTTTTCAACATCTGAACACTCCAAAGTGTGGTGTGGAGCCGTCTCCCCGACAAGGCTCACGCTAGCTGGAAATCTTTGAGAGTCAGAATCCAATGGCTTTTCTGTTTTTACTGGCAGGATGGGTGCAGCAGAGTGGGGTCCTGTTTAAATCAAGCCTTTGATCTAGAGTGTTCGGTGTTTTTGCAAGACGCTATTGCACAGCACAGTCCTCGTGCATTAGCAGATCCTGGGATACACAGACAAGCTATATTCCTGGGGGACCATGTCTACATTAAAAGTCCTGATCAGTCCAAGATCAAACTCCTCAACAAACCCTCAGATATTTATAGTAGAAATTAACTTCTACTGTGAGAAAACTTGCAAATTAATGACAGATGACAACAACCAAAACCGTATTTAATCCATTTACCCTTAAAGCACAATTTATTAATGTAATGCTGCATGGGTGTACCTATACTTATGTTCCCTCCTTCCCTCCATATCCTTAATTGCATAAAATAGAATTGCTACAAGCCCTAAATGAATTCAACTTTTTAGTCCAGAGAGACCTATTTTTCTACAGCAGACAGGCTGACCGAGCCACACGTTAGCTCAGCGGCACAGTACAACTTTGGCAAAGGTTGGGAAAGACACCAGATGCGATTTTCGTCTCTGTGGCCTGATTTTTGACAAAACAAAAATCATGGTTTGTCAGCAAAGCTGGCAAATCAAGCTCAGGAAAGTTTTCTCAAATGAAATCTGAGAAGTGTCCTATGGAGCTTCTGTGAAGAATGCTCTGGAGGTGAGAAAATTGTCTCTAAGAGTATTAGAAGTCTTGTAGGTAGGTATTTCATTTCCCTTTTATCACTATTTCTACCAGCATTATTGCGAACACTAACTCTTCATTTCTGAATTTTACCATGTCCTGGCCCTCCCTGGTACATGCAGAAAGAAAAAGAATACTGACCTGAACCATCTGGATACAAGAAGGTAGTGAAATATTAAGGACATTAGCCCTTAATACCTGCAATAGAAACAGTCTACACCAGACTATTTTCATCCTTGGATTTGAGTTAAAGTCTCACCGCAAATAATTTTCATGCATCTTTAATGTGATTCAGTTGAAGACTGTCATATCGGACATTTAAGTACATCACATTGATGTCTGCAAGACCTTCAATTAAGGCTAACCTAAAGGTTTCTCACCCTGAAACTTAGATATATTTCAATCTGATTTTAATAACAATTAATCTCTTCCATCTTGCATCCAGCTGCAAGGCCATGAATAAATAAAGACAAGTTGGAATTTCAGCAGCTGAGAAAGGCTGTGACAAGAATGAAAGGTGTTTCTTTCCCTTGTAGTGCAGAAGAGCATCACAACCACCAACCTTGGCCACTGTCTGGGTTCTTGCAGGCAGAGTGCTAGTATCCAAGAAACAAAGAGACAGAAGGGAATCTTCCAAAACTACTAAAAATTATCAAGTGGAAAAAACTTCACCAGTCAAAGAATATGAAGGGAATGTTCCAGTCGTGGCTGGGACTGGTCTAACTCAAAGCACTTCAGGAAACAGTATCAGAAGGCACAACAAAACCAACGTGCTTACGCTTAACACAGGTAGCATTTGCTGGAAGCTCTCTGTGAACTCAGCAAGTAAACCTCTCTTCAGTCACTGCTTGCTTTTCACAGCCACCTCAAACCAGTACTCAAACCAGGTACAAAAAGGATGCTCAGGAAAATAGCTGTTGAGTAATTTCAAGGCAGTACCAAACCTTTCCTAGCCGTTCCAGAAGCACAGAGAAAGGACTGTGTGACCTCTGGTACTTTTGGAGTAAGATGGAAAAATGTCAATAAAGGTTTTAATACCGAGGGATGTGCTATCACCGGTGAACACCCCATCACTGACCACATACACAGCTCCTTGCTGCTGTTCCCAAAGCCTTTTCTCTCCTACCCTATGTGACAGGAGTCTCCAGTAGCAGAGGAAACTATTTGCATGTGCCTGGAGACGTTCTGCATACTTGTGCATGCTGCTTTTTCTTGCTTATTTAAGGATGTAACGTTGACAACAACTTGACTGATTGGCTATAATTAATAATCAAAAAGCATATTTCAGCATCATAAAGCAGATGATAGCATTCTGCTACAAGCACAGTAGATTAAACATGTTTAGCATTACTTCAGTAACACTGTCAGCAATTAGACTTCCAAAAGGTAGAAGTACAAAAACTACCAATAGCGAATTGTCCTATGAGCTGCTTTTTGGACAAGTACCAAAGGACATAAATACTCAGATAAAATCCCAATCCCACTGTTTACACCAGTAACTACAAATTAAAGTTTAGTTTATAGTAACTGTACCAACACTACAGATAGGGACCTCCTCAAAGAGAAGGAACAAGGCATGGCAGGCAAGCCAGAAAAATGGATGGGCCCTACCCGCTAAGAGTGTACAATCCCAGAAGTGTTTGAGAAAGCTGCTGTTATCCCCAGCCACCATGGACTGACACTCTTCTCAGCCGGTGTTTCAAGATGAACCAAAACGTGAACTTATTTCTTATAAAATACCACTCTGCATCAGGTTAGGAGTTTACATCCCAAACCAATCAAAGCAGGCACACCAAGGCACATCAGAAACACAGGACAGATTACAGTAGCAGCAAAGAGTTTCAGTTATCTGACTTTTTAAACGAGCAGCACAACCTTGTTGAAATACTAAGAACAAGATGAGCACAATGACAGAACAAGATAATATTAACCACTCTGACAAATGCCTTAAAATAGTAGTCTTAAAGCCACTGAGCTTTTCCTAAGCCCATCTCATAGGGATGCTATGAAAAGGAAAGACACAGCTTCTTTAAAAGACAATTACTAAGGTGGGTGGGATTTTGTCTCCCTTTAAGTCAATGATACACTTTGCTTTTGAAACAGAGCAGTATCAGACCTAAGCCCCACAGTCAGAATCTAACCCACAGCCAATGAAACTTGAGTTTCTCCCTGCATACAGTGCACAGCATCAGACATATGAAACATTCATAGAATCACAGAAGGGTTTGGGTTGGAAGGCACCTTAAAGATCATCTAGTTTCAAACCCCTGCCATGGGCAGGGACACCCTCCATGCTCATCTATGCTCCACCTCGCTTGATGAGTTTTCCGAGAGCCGCTAGCCATGGAGCTCAGCCAGACTATTACCTGCATCATACTGCTGATCTCCATTCATCTCCACAGTAGCCTAGTGGTTGTTTCAGGCAGCCAGAAGCAGGGGAGGCTGAGCCCGTCACGGTTTGGTGGTCATGAGTTGCCTCCTGCCTTCGATTCTACTGCAGCCAGGACATTCAAGAAGGGATCCTGAAAAAACCTGAAAGGAACAACTGATAAGACAAGATTTCGTCGGCTCTTAACTACTTCAAGATACATCAAAAACATTATTCCAGCAATAACCCAAAAACCTTGAAGCAAACAATGGCATCTCACTGTACATATGCTTAGCTATTCCACACCCTCCATCTGCTGACTAAACTTATTCTAGAAAAAAAGAGAGATTTCCTAAATCACTTAATTATAAAGCTGACTTTTAACATCTCTTCAGCCCCCCAACAAATCCACCCCTCTCCAAGCTCCTTCAACCCTTCAGAAAGGCTAAAGAAGTGGGGAATTAACCAAGTGATGGCTGAGGAAGAATCCAGCTCCTTTGTCACTTGGAGCAACAAAACTGCCTGAATTCAAGAAAGCCAAACGGATACTGGCAAAGGAAGCACACACTAAGGCTCCCGAAACAGCTGCTGAGGCTGTGGGTTTCTAGTATCTTGGCCATTTGCTTTCCACAAGCTGCCTGGCGATCTGCAACTCTGATCCTGAATGGCTGTAAGACAAGTTTAAATATACGTACAGATTTTAAATTTACTAGATTTTTAACAGTTCAACCAAGGAGTCATCACTTCGTGACTTGAAGGCACCAGTGAAACTGTTCTGCTATGACACAGTAGCTCACTCCTTATCAAAAAGTTCTCTCTCATATAAGTGGAAAAAACAATTAATGATCTGTCTACCAAGATATGCACCTTATCTTAATTTCATTTTACGACATTTTATCAGTCTTAAAATTTTCTTTGGTTTTTATGGCAGTTCATGTAACTACCATTTTGTGATGAGAAACCATACGTTGCAAACTTGTAAGCATGTGATTTCTATTGGAACAATCCATCAGCACCAAATGACCGCAACTCCTATGAGTAATTGAATCACCATTTCAGCATTACCAGCAGAAACCGAGGAAGGACAGGTCTAAAGCAAGCCCCCAGGTATTTAAATCCCCAAAGCCCCAGTGCAGGCAGGGGTGCATCAAGCCCAAAGCGGGGCAGCTCAACACTGGCCGAATCCAGCAAACACCAGCACTGTCTGTTTGACAGCGCTGGCCATGCACTGCCAGCGTTTTTCTCCTTAGAAAAATCTCTACTAAAGCAAAGTTGTATAGTAAATAAAAACCTGGGTCAAATATTTCTTCATTAAAATCACACTTTGACTGACAACTTTATATAAATCAATAATGGGGGTGTGTGTGGGTGTGTGTGTGAAAACAAGATTATTGGCTTAAAAATTCATGTTAAAAAAGATAATCTTCAAATGCCTTTTGTACTCTCGTTGAACATCTGGGAAGCACTTGGCTTTTCTTTTTAAACTTGGTACTAGAAATAATGTAGAGGACTAAAAATAAGGTTTTAAAAACAAAGGCTGCACTTCTTACCTAACCACATTTTTAATAATTACTGTTTAAAAAAGGGAAGCCCTAGACATTTGAAAAGTTCATTTTTTTTGTTTTGCGTACCTATAGTGCCTACAGAGGCTACACAATAATCCTTACAGAGGTTTTGTAGGAGGGTCCTTATTTTTTTCTTTTTAAGGTTAAAGAAACTAATGTATTTTACTATTTTAAGTGGTGGTTTTTTCCTACTACAGTACAGACAGATCTGTAAGAAATACAAGTTGCCTAGCAGATGGAAACCCAAAAATATTATTTCAAAATGAGTATCATAAATGGGAGATTCTCCGAGATGACACTGCTTTTAAATGTCCAACCATAATTTCAGACCTGAAGGAATAACTGGACTGGACATATGGTAACTACAAATGACAAAGACACTATCCAGCCCTTCTCTCTTGAAGGAGCATCCTCCATCCCATCCCAACTGCAAGCACACCTTAAGCAGCTTTATGCAGGCTGCAGTTCCATTTGTATTCTCATTCAAATAAGCAGCTTGTGAATTACAGCTGGTCTGAAAATATCTAACTGGATGTTTTTTCCTTTGAAAATTTGTCTGGGTGTTAAAAGTTGCAGTATCTTGAAGTAGTTCTATTACAAGGAAGCTTAGGTGGGAGAGTGACTGCATCTGCCAGCTCGCCTGCCCAGTTCCTCAGCAGTCACTCAGAGCAAACCGAGCAGGCGGCTCCTGTAATCCCAGGCAGGAGGACTGGGCAGACACCCACAGCCGGGGCCGGAAAGGGCAGTGTCAGTCCCAGCTGACAGCAGTATCATTAGGCTGCCATGGACCCCATGCAAAGCAAGTTCATCAAGATATGCCTCCATCATTCAGATGCAGAGAATTTGGACAGAAAAAAAAGGGGAAAAAAAATACCCAAACCTTCCCAAACTACCATAATCCTGTTTTGTGGAGGATTAACAAGCTCCGCTGGAAAATGCTGCGTAGCAGGCTGCAAATGTCCTGAGCACGCCTGTGGAGCATCCAGGCTTGCTAGCTGGCAATATCACACAAGACAAACCCACAGTTCAAGCAAAAGCAAGATGCCAAACTACAGCTTTTGGCAGGAATTTTAGCGAATTGCAGTGCAAAGTACTGAAAAGCCTCCCAAAATCTCCTGTACACAACACTGGTAACTCCATTCACAAATGAAACAACAAACTTGCACAGATTTAAACAAATAGCCACTGACAGTGCTTGGTGTGTAGGAAGTTCTCAAGTGCAATCAAAAATAGAGCCAACTTTAAAAATTCTCATTACATGTGAGAATAAAAATTGTTAAGAGTAGCAAGAGGCATCATTCAGAGCTCCTATTGAAGGGTAGCTTAATGCTGCAAAAATCTGTGTAGAAGACCTTAATACAGCTTTATTCATTATAGCTTCAGGAATGCATCTGGAAGGGAACACCTGCCAATTTCTGCTTTACTGCTTCTAACCTACTCCTCTCCAGCTCAGAAAGACTGTGCTCAGCTTACACCTACAGGGTCGCAAGTTAACTCCCAGTTCAGCTCTGTCTGAGAAAGTTACCGAGAAATTAAGCACAGGTACCAAACTCTGTCACCCGGGACAAAGCAGTGCAGGGTAAGCTAAGACAATACTGTGCTCCCAGCCTGCCCTTGCTGAAGGCTTCCCTCCCGCAGACAGCCTGTCCAAGATTCCGTTTATTCCATCCTTTACGAAATCATGCTGGACAATGACGTCACTGGCAACCTGCACGCTGATTGGCACACAGCAAAGAACTACCCAACAAAATACTTTTTAATCATAAATCAAAATATTTCTTGGTAATGGCCTATTGTAAGTCTATCAGCTGTCACACTGCTAAGCCGAAACAAAGGCAGTGCTGTGAAAAAGGCCGAGCGAAGCATGCGGCCCAGCTCATCGGGGGATACGCCACCGGTTTCCTAAGTGTAGCCCCGACAAAGTACTCTCAGAATTTAACTGCAATTAAGATACTTTTAGTTGATGGGATCCAGCTCTCAATTAACTTCTTTAACTAAACTAGGTGATGTAAAACTCAATCTTTTTCTTTTGTAACATGGAAATATTTAAGACACCCCACCCCCCCTCAAAGAAAACCCCAAAACCAAACACCAAAGAGGCTGTTTCTTTAGAAGATGCCAAACACTGGCAGCTCCTGTTGAAGTTGATTGATATTCTGCCCAAGTTGGGTAGTTATTCAGGATTTCATAAGCAGCTCTGGTGTTTTATGTACACAAAATGGAGAGTACTTGTAATTAGCACCCGCCATGGCTGATGCTTCCAGTCTGGCACCCCAAAGATTATCTTTTGATAAATCTCGAGGGGAGGGGAGCACAAGTGCTGCTGGAACAGAGCTGATTTGGAAATACGTTGGACTCTTCAGTCTCACTTCTGCATTTCAAACCTCCTTTCAGCACATGAAATATTCAGATGTTAGCAACTGGAGGCAGCATTAAAAACAGTTACAGTTCATTAAAGCCAGATGGCTCACTTGAATATGAAAAGAAATCAAACGTAAGTTGGATGTTGAATTAAAGTAAATCAGCTGGCGTCTGAGGCTTAATATTATTTTAAAACAAAGGCGCATGAGACAAGGGGGATAGGAGACACCCCTATGGGCTGGGGAAGAAGCTACAGAAAGGATCAGGCTTCAGCAAATTCCTTCATGCAAAGGCATCTGGTAAAATGTGTTTCAAACCCCCTGTCTCTGCACAGGCAGGCAGCAAACCTGTTGCAGAGCTCTGTCAGAGCAGGGAAGAGGTTCTTCAATGCCTGAAACCTCAACTCTGCCACTGAATGCCAGAGAAATCTCCTGCTAACACCAACAAGGGAAGGTAAAGGTCCTTCTTGTAACTCTTGGACCATACCCTGGAGGGGGGAGGAGATGGGGGTAAACGACCCCTGGTCCCTATGCCCATTCACACACCTACCTGTGCTTTTCCGCTTCAAGGAAATGCTAATTACACGTTCCCTAGGGGCGAGGTGGCACATGCACTTCACCTAACGACTGTGGGTAACAAGTTCTGTATGGTGGGTCCCCCAGCTATGGCACAGTGTCCCTTTCAGCACCGCTTCTAGCGAGGTCCAGTGTTTTCAGGGTTGATTCTTGTTGGCATTTCAGAAAGCAAAACCATGCGGGACAAAAGCATCCCTCTACTACAAACTTCTGTCTGAAAAACACTCAGAAAGAACACCGCGGCATACAAAACAAGTAGAGGAGTGCCAGCAGCACCAGTCACCCTTTCCCAGTGTACAGCCATTAATAGGGAAGAACCAGTCCTTCCTGTGGTTCCTCAAACAATATAACTCAGCGGCCCTGTCAGTGACTACTCCCAACTCCTTACTAACACACAAGTTCATAGTAAGGGCTCTTCTGGAGTTAAGGTCTAGAACTCTTACGACAAAATTAGCTGGCAGGAGACACTTTTCCTTTGCAGAGAGAAGGCTGTGTGCCAACACAACATGCCAGCGGGACCAATCCTGCCGCTGCCGTGGGCAGAGCTCTGAAATGCAGGGGCACAGGCCCTCTCCCTTACTCCTGATGCTGCGGGGCTCAGCTGCAGTTACAACCTATGGCCAGACTCACACGCTCTCTGCCTTTATTGTTATGGCAGAAACAAGCAATTTCCACAGCCTGCAAAAGACAACCTTGAGCTTTTTTTTAACCTCCTCCCCAAACACCACTACAGTTATCCGTGAACATAGGCATCAGCTGCCCCTTTTGCTACAAGATGAGACAGTGGCTCCAGGGGACAAGGGCAGCATGTTACGAATCAAGATTCATATGCGACTGGGTACTTGCAGGCCATGCAGTTTATCAACACATAAGCAGATCTAAGCTAGCTGAAATGCAGTTGGGAGGGGTCCTTTACCCTAGGAGATAAGCCAGGGGATAACATCAGGCCTTTGGAAAACATGTTTGCACACTCTCCAATGACAAAGGGACTCCAGCCGGCCTGAATGAGTCTCTGCCACTGATAGGAGAAAGTCAAAAAATGGAAAGGACCATCTAGGATGACAGCTTAAATTGAAGTGTTTGAAATTCCAGTAGAATTTATTAAAAACAAACAAACAAACAAAAACCACCACACTACCACCACCAAAACAAACCACAAACCACCCCAACAAAAACCAAAAAGTAACAAACAAAAAAATCTACAGCACAAACAGAACCAAACATAATAAACTGTTTATGTAGAGGTCAACTTTATTTTAGGTCCATTTACAATGTGTAGTACTTGATTTCTCAAACGTTTTAATGAAATCCATTACAGGTATGCTGGTGAATTTTGTATCACAGTAGGTTGGAATACCATTACTTAGTACCTTCAGCACAAAATAAGTAAGATACCTAGTAAGCACACTTCTCAATTAGAACCAAAATCAACAGCACTGGAGAAAACTAACTTTCAAGCCACTCAGTGCAAGTTCCATTCACACTTTTGGAGCGACGCATTCACAGTACAGAAACACCCAACCCCCCATATGAGGGTCAGCACATTTCCTTAAAACAGCCATATCTTCTGGGGGAAAATGTCAGAGACCCTGGCTAAGACACTGCTGCCAACTCAGTGGAAGGATACAGCTGATTACCTGCCATAGCAAATCAGCAACCATCTCCATCAGGGCGCAACGGCAGATATTTGCCTGCTTTGAAAAGATCTAACCCTTGAAATCAGGACTGAGAGAGGCAAAAGCAAGCAAATATTCCGAACAGCATTCAGTGCAAGAAAACGTGGATATTTGTGATGGTAAGGATCTGTTTAAAATTCACGCATCAGCAAATGTCTGCATGATCACTTCTGCTACACTTGGATAAGCAACTCGCCAAAACCCCACAAAGCCGTGGTGCTGCACGAGCGTGCAAGCCAGCGCTCTGCTGGCTCTCCTCTCCCCCACTCGTGGATTTTAACTCCCTTCACACCGTGCAAGGCACAAAACCAGCCTCTGTCTAACCTGCCACACGCAGTACGATTCTTGCTTCTCATGTTTTGTGATTCTACAACCACATCACTGCTGTTTTAAGTGACCATTAACTGTTCTTCCATACCCACAGCATCAGGACAGCACACAACTGTCAGACAGGATATTCAAATTCTCTTCTTGGGAAGCAAAGCACTATACACACCTATTTTTATGCTTTTCCCCTCTTGCCCCATCCTCCTGTCATTCTCCCTGCTGGAACCCTTGGCAGAGGTCCTGCTTCTCCAAGAAAGGTTTGTCAATCCTATGCTTCATGCAAGCTCCTAGTTTTCTAAGCCCTTTAAGAGCCAAAATAGTGTTCAAGACCTTTCTCATCATTTTGTCTTCCCTTACTTAGTCACTACCAGTTGAAAGCCTGGACAACACTTTGTTTATACAACTGAAAGTTAGAAAATATCTAAGTTAAGTATTTCACAAGAGTATGCCATCACAGTATCTGGCTCTCCACAAACAAACAAAGCGGAAGACTTCTTATGATCTCCAATCTATGCTGGAATTCTCCTTTTTCAAGCCATTTCAATTGCTGTTCTGTGACAAGCAAAAATCAATTTCAGTGGCTTCTGCAGAAAGAAGCCTGCCAGCGAGCCCTTTTAGCACTGTTAGTGCACTCCAACTCTTCCCAAGACAGCCCTGCAAGGCCCAGAAAGTAGGCTACAGATAGGCAGAGTTCGATGCTTCTAGAACAATGTAATGAAACCACCACCAATTTCATTAGTCATAGCTGCTGAAGGAATCATCTGGTCCAGCATGGAGAACAGAAACCTTTGACTTGCAGTTCTTTGAAGCATTAATTTTGCACGCACGTATGGAACAGTGGGTCTGTAAACAGGAGCTTATTTGCTTGCTTCTGTAAGGATTTATCAAAGATGAACAGTTCATTTAATCGCCCTTTATTGTAGGTATGACCAACAACCTTTTCTTTAGGCCATCTTGACAACATATTGGGTGCTCCAGAACAAAAGAAAACCTTCCTGTATTATTCCGGTCTTTAAAAAATGAATACCAGGGGCAGCTATGTTTCCACATTTTTTGCGGTTGCCAGACCAACTGTAACCAAATCTAGCCTGAGTTTACCACCTTCTGCTGTCACCCCTCTACACGCTGTCTCTTACAGTCAAATTGTACAATTTTGCCCTTCTGTAACAGGCCATATGTGTGCCCTCCTGGTGCCCAACCCTTCAGCAGCAGGTCCCGCTGCAGACTTCATCTTACGTGGTTAAGTACTGCCCAAGGACGACAGCAGGGACCAACAACCGACTATCCTATGCAAAATTATTTCAGAGAATCATAGACTCATAGAATGGTTTGGGTTAGAAGAGACCTAAAAGACCATCCAGTTCCATCCCCCCTGCCATGGGCAGGGACATCTCCCACTAGACCAGGTTGCTCAAAGCCTCATCCAGCCTGGCCTTGAACACCTCCAGGGATGGGGCATCTAAAACTTCCCTGGGCAAGCAATCAACATTTCTGCAGTTTCAACCCCTCTAACCTTTCTCTGCCAAGTCCCTACTATTGTCAACATATTTGGGCTTTGGACTCACAAGGACAAAAATTGTGTTCGTCTTAACACTCGGCTCCCGCTCTTTGCAAAGGAAGCTTTCCAGGAGACACGGCACAGGATTCCTGCAATCCCTTTCATCTTTTTGCCTGGCATGAGCATACTCGAGTGTTCTTATCTGAGCAGCTCCTGTATGGCCTCTGAGAACAAAACCCACTGAACATGAAGATTATATGAATATATATATATATGCAAATAAGAATTCCTATCACCAGAGTTAGATTAATTATGAAAACTTAACTGTATTTCTCTATCACACCTGCACTGCAATCTCATTGACCGGTACTCATAACCCTTCCATTTCCCTCCTACCTCCATTAAATCTATTTTAGCAGAAGAGAACTCCCAGTTGTTTATCTCTCCCACTGCAACAGCAACACTGAGACTCCCCAAGAGAACCGCATTTAAAGAACACAACTTAGGTTCTTACATTTCCAAACAAATTCTATGAAATTCTCAGAAAATATAAAAGGGACAAAGGATCTGCTGTGGAGGATCCAGAATGTAACCGTCAATGGCAACCCAAGCTCACAGTAAGTCGTCGCTCTGGAGCACGCTCCACACCTTCCACATGGCAGTAACTATGGGACTGCAAGCACCTCTGCTCTGCAGGGGAGTTGGCCAGCCTGCACCACTGCCGCCCACTGCAATAATGAACATATTTTTTATTCCAAGGGTTTAGTAAAGAAAAAGCCTCTGTTTATGAAAGCTTATTGGGGTCTGCTCTGTACCCACAAAGCAGGCAGAACAGCAGCACTCACCGCTCTGTTCGCACTGAACAAACCCCAGCGTTACTTAGACTTGTACACCATTGCTTCTTCATGCACAGACACCGTCAGGACTCAGACCGGTGTAACGCACTTACACAGCAGCACCCCAGCTGCGCTCCCCATCCCTCTAGCAGAGTCTACCTGCCCGCAGCAAGGGAAATGCCTTGCAGCACCCCAGCGCCTGCACCACGGCCAGGGGCGGTTGGCTTCATCCCAGGCAGGCGCAGGACAGGCGCAGGGTCTGTCACCGCTCCCAGCACGCAGCTGATGCAGACCCAGCCTGCTTTGCCAGCAAACTTCTGCCACAGCGCCTCACGTCAGGTTAAATACAGCAAGCTGCTGCAGATGGAAAGGTTACAGCCTGGCAATGCTTTTCTGCCTTGACAATGTGGAAATGTTGTCTGTGAATGTGCATTTTTATTAGCATAAAAATATTTACCAGGAAAAGGAGGGTCTGTTTTGTCACAAAACAGGACCAATGCTCCTAACTTTAACTCAAACTGTTATTAGAGCTACTTGTTCAACATAAGAAAAACAACAAACGATCTATTTAACACAATACTGCTGACACAATATGTGGTGTTATTTTCTTTCATTCAGATTATGTCAATTTATGTCTGTTTTCCAATCCCAACCCCTGTCTGAAGTCCAGTTGCTTCCAGGATTTGAGTTACCAACTCTACACCTAGCACACCTAGAACTGGAAAGCCTGGTTAATAAATGTTGAAACAGTCAGGTCTAGCTCAACAAATTAGGAGACCTGTCTTTACAACCTGGGCCACTACCCAGCTGGTAAAGCAATTGCCCTGAGACTACACGTTAAATCCAGGTGAGAATGTACAAGTCACGGCTCCATTCCCAGCTAATTCACGTGCCACAAACAGAGCATTCACTTGACAGGGGAACAACGCACAACAGGATGTCCCAAAATGTTGTTTTGTATTTATAACTGGTTGCAAATAGAAGCTATTAAAAATTGCTTATTTTAATTCTTCAACATTTCAGATAGTGGGGTTTTTTGCCAAGTCATTCAGGTTTGGATTTGTTTTTTAAATGCAAAATCTCCAGCATTATTCGCTTTTCTCCATCTGCTTTCTCCAGCAAACAGACTACAGGAATATTGGGGGTTATCAGCCAAATAAAGAAACCAGACAGGCAGACTGCTGTTTTCATTGACAACTTTTGTGCTATAGGACACATAATAAAAAGTTACAAGTTGGATAAGAAGATGAAGGAAGAATGTGAAGTTCCTGCTGCTCCCAAGTCCCAGACAACAGTTTGGCAACTTCTTATCCTCGGTATAAAGCCAGGCAGCACAAACGAGTAAATATTCTCCCAGTAACATGTAGTGTAATACATGGTGAGATAAAATAGAGCACTCAGATGGAAAGAAAATTACTCTGACCTCTACTCCTGAATCCCTAGGGCATTTAAATATTGGATCCCACATGCCATAACAATGTGATGCGGATGGCTGCCCAACAGAAAGTGATACAGAAGAGTTAAACGGCCAGCAGACACATACCAGCCATCAGATTAAGGGACCCTTTAAACTGAGTAGCCTTTGAGTTAAAATGTACACCACCACAAAGAGCGCTACAAAATACCTGGTTTCTCAGCTTCCCTGCAGTAACTACTCTAGGTCAATGGGTACAGTGTCCTGGTTTAGACTTCATAAATGGAATTACTGAACTTTTTGTCAGAGCCACTGACAGCCTCGCTCCTCTGACTTGAAATAAAAATGCACAGAACTCAGATGCTGTTCAAGAGACAACTCTGAGCCCATGCAAGATTTGAGATCTGCAGTACAGAGCCCTGGAGAGCAACCCGTGGAGAGCTACAGGTGGCAAAGCTGACCACATAAGGGCTTAGCAACTATTAGCTCCAAAAGAAAAAGAAAGTCACACCTTTTCAATGGTCTCAAGGAAGAGCACTTCCATTGCCAAGTGGTAGAAGGCAATGCACCAATGGATGGACATAATTAAGAATACACTACTCAGCTATCCACTATGTAAGAGAAATGTGTTTTAAACCAAAGTACATTCACTGCACATGTATTTTAGGCAACTAACAAAGATAAAAATTCATCTGTAAACGCCTGAAACATGAAAATTACTGGAGAAATCTGCAAAAATTCATCTGTTAGAACTCCAGATTTGGAAACTAATTTCAATGCATGAAGGACGTCAGTCCTACAGATAAAGTATGAAGGTCAATGCAGTCTTAACGAAGTTACAATAAATACCTCCATAATACTGCTAAGAGGCTTGATTTATTCAAACAAGTCCTCTTTGCCGACTCATATTCCATGCATACATTATAGGAAAGTCGTTGAATAAAATCTGAGCGGGACACTTAACTTCGCTCAGCACTAAAGTCATGTAAAGGGGAAAAACCCTGCACTATCTTCCAAACCCCTTTTTGAAACTGAACTCCTATTCCAGGGAACCACCTAATGGATGTCACCCCTGCAGACAAAACAACAATTAATGGAGAAGTGGAGGGGAAAGGAAGGCACTTTTCAAATATGAATTTTTTAAAAAGTCAATCATATAAAATGCTTTTAATATGTAAAAGCATACTCCTACTTGTTTCCTTCCTTTGTCACGTTATTGAAAGAGTACACCATACAGAAAAAGGTAATATATTACACCTATTTCTCAGAAGAGCTCCTAAACCACAAGCTACGCACAGTGCAACTCTCCCTCAAATGCCAACACAACCAAAGGACAAACAGGCCCCATCAGCCAGTGAGGGCTCACACCACCTCCAGACATTTGAGATCCACACCACAGCCCAGCTTAACACTAAGGACATTTATTCCAAACGACAGTCTCTACTCCACCAGTACAGAAGTTTAAAGGTTAGGAGTGAAACCTATTTACCAACACATCGACCTCTAGTTACGTAGATCCCATTTTCCTAGAGCAAGCAGGAATTCCAACGCATCTCCAGCTCAAGCGCTGCTCTTCACTTGTGCACGTCACTTATGAAATTATAGTCCATTTCCTAGATTTGTGTTTAAAGATAGGCTTGCTGGTCTAACCTATTTTTAAACTATTGGCCCTGGTATTGCGGACAACAAAGGGAGTGGCATCTTATGCATACTTCTTACAAACAAGGAGTGTCAAGCTTTCTTCTCTGAGCAAACAACTAACCCTAGTGGGGTCAAACTGTCAGTGGCAGGCTAGAGTGAAAATTTAGACAGAAAATACCTGGTCTCAAAGTTTGTAATTTTGGTACCATTTAAATTTCAATTTAAATAATTTAAGTTTAAATAATTTTAACTAAAAAGACCCAAAGAATCTGTATTTCTTTTTATGCACACTAACGATACTTGAACATATAGTCTATATAGACAGATGCAACTGCAGATCAAACTGCTGTCCAGCAGGCAGAAAACCTATTTTAACAAGTAGCAGCACTAAAAACCCACCATAATTGCAAATAAGCTGCAGAAGCAAATAGGAAACAGTTTCATCAAAAGCACTCATTGGAACACACAGAGTTGGATCAAAACAGACTCGGAACTTGTAATTTTCCTTATGAAGCAATTAACTTACTCCTGGGTAGGCAGCAGAGGTCACAGAATAGGGAAATAAAGCAGAGAAAGCCTGCAACTCCTGAAGTTGTCTTTGGCAAGTGAAACCCAGTATCATTTTCCCTAGCAAGGACTCTGTGCTGCTTAAATTCAAGAAGTAAGCTTCAAGGTACCAAGTGAATTCAAGTGCTGGAGCTAATATTTTTGGGAAGAGATAAATGGAAGAAAAATTTTAAAAAGTGACAACCACACCCAAACTCATTTAACACACCCTACAAAGCCACCTCATCATCAAGACCATCAGCGCTCAGGCCTTGCTTTCAGAAATGCTAATCCACAGTTTCTTATTTCAGACAGTAAATTAGCCTACAAACTTCCACGAGTCAGGACTCCAGGCCTGTTGTGTCATTTTCTTCACAAAACCACGTTTCAGAGTTCAGCATCACTTCAGGACTTCTATGCCTCACGTTTTTATTTTCATAGCTCAATCTCCCTGTTTCATTACTGTGAAAGGCAGTGTCTCATTACCACAGAAGTACTGGAACGCTACCAAATAGCACTGCAGACGGCAGGTGCTGGCACTATCACAGCATCTGCAACAGCCTCGCTCCGCGCTCCTCTCTCCCCACCTGCCCCTCGGAGCCAGCAGCACCCATCCTGCTCTGCAGCGCAGGACAGGCTCCAAGCAGGGGCTGCACCTCCACACCTCCCTTCCAGCCACTGCTGTTCCTCCCTGGGGCCCAGCGAAGCAGCATCATCGATTCCATGACGGTACTACACAAGGAGAAGGCAGATCAACATCTCGGGCTGGAGCAGACGTTTGTAACTGTTGAACATGAAAGGCATCATCCTCCCCTGCTAACAGTTCAGCAGAGCTCTGCACTAAGTCAGCTTGGGGCCAAGGAGCAGCGAGGAGACCCCCTTCCTCCTCCCTGCAGCTCCTGCAACCTGTGACTGACCTAATTTTCACCAAGTCCACTACTATGTGCTACAGACACACCAGCAGCACAGAAAATTAAAACAGCAGGTTTCACTTCTGCCAGAAGGACACGTCTTCTCTTGCCTCTGTAGACCAGCTCAGGCACCAATTCAAAGCACGCTACCTGTATACCACCTAAATGATGGACCTTGACAGGCCTGTAGTGATTTCCTACTCACAGGCATTCCCTAATTTTAACGCAAAAACATGACTGAATTACCATCTTAAAACAGAGGGGAAGCCAAAACCAAAACCACCATTCTACCATGCATGGGAGCCAATGGGGAATGTCAAAGCCTATGTCTCTTTGCTCAAGTGTGCAAATGTGAATATAAGAACTTCTAATTCTGTTTTTATTAAATATCATTGCTTTCTGACTCAACTATCCAAGTTAAAATAGCCACCTCCAGTCAGATGAATTGCTCTGGTCAGTTTCTAGATGAGGCAAAATTAAACTTCCTACAATGCGTATTTGAAGATTCCTTAACAAAACGAGTGTTTGGGCCAGGCTATCCTACATCCTAACCACCACAAACTCCTCAAAAAAAGCCCTCTGTGGTTTGTGTTTGGCGGTCAGATCTTTACTGTGAACCCCAACCTTGTTTATAGGTTTCCTGTGCACTCTTAACAGTGTTGTTACTGTGGGATGTATTCTGACCTAAGCTGCTCTGTTTCTTCAAACATGTGTCACTGATGAAATGTCATGGTCCCTGTAGAAGTAGGAAGTCTTGAGTATAATCACCTTGAACTAATCTAATCTAAGGTACTTTAAAACTGATTCAACGAGATTCACCAGCCTAGTGCAGGATCTATCACTCCCGTGAGAAATGATAAAACTGCATACAAGGTTACGTGATTTCCCCGCAGGTGTAGGAAAGCCCATGGTGGAAGCAGGATCAGAAGCAGCTCAGATGTCCGATGTGTGGCTCTAGGAGCTGATGAAGTGGTGTCTGTCAGATACTACTAGGGCTTCAGACTGTAACAGCAAAAGTAAGTGTATTTTCCCCCATGGTGACATATATGAGTTTACTGACACTGCTCAAATGCTAACAGCAAAGCCAGTGATACTGCATAACTAGACAGAAATATCTGAATTATTTAGGAGACAGTGCAGAAGCAAAAGTCAAAGCATGATCTGACCAAGAAAACAAAAAGAAGAATAAAAACAAGAGCGCAATTAGTTTTCTGTTGGAGAAGAAACGTCTGCCTGCAGAAGCCAGTCAGCAGCCACGGCAGAGGAGGGTGCGACTGCCCGCCCAAGGATGGTGACAAGCGGCGCTGCTCCTTTCTGAGAGCCAACCACTGCCCTGGCCAAGCTGCAACATGAAACAACATCCAGAGACTTTTTTTGCTGTTAGACAACCTTTCTGAAACACTGCCAATAAATAAATAAATAAAGTACTCCTGGGCTAGTATCAGGGAAGAAGGGGAATGGAAAAATGTACATTTCAACCACTCCTTTAAATAATCCTGTAGAAGAAAGGTGTGATCAGGTGGTCAGGATAACGCTTCTTCAAAGGGAGCATTTCTTCCTCATTTAACTTACAAAACTCTGTCTCCTGCAAATGACATTTTATTTATAGCAGTGGTATTTGCTGTATAACTGATTGGGGAAGGCTGTAAATGAGCATCATTGCATATATATGGAAAACAATGATAAAGTAGTCATCAAAAAGCTACAGAAGATTTAAATATTCAAATAAGGCAATCTGCATAACCCCCACCTGAATTTTAATTTTGCAGAATTTATTTCATAGCTTTATGCTGTAGGTTATCTGTGCAAGCTATTTCTTTTCCACAGAAAAAAATGGTATCTTGCACTTTAAGGAGTGTCCACCAATTCCCAGAGTCATGTTAATTTTAATCCCTGGACTGAAGGAAATGGAGGCTTTGCCATACGAAGACGGGTTATGTTTTCAAAGTCTAAGTGCTCAAGGCAAGAATGCAAAGGTGAAGACACTGATGAGCCACAGTGGGGTGATGGTGGCAGGGAACTGCATCCAGGCTCCTCACCTGCCAAGCAAAACAAGTTGGTAAGTTGTAGCTGTCTAAAATGCAAGTTATCGAAACGGGAAGGAGAGGAAAACAGGGCTGTGGAGGTGAGGGAGATCAGACATCACAGCCAACCAGCCTTTACTCTGGAGCAGGGACTGCCAAAGGAGAAAGGGGACCAGCTTGTGGAGGACCGCACAAAGCACAGGCTTACCAAGCCAGGCAAACAGATGCATTCGCAAACGGGAAGGCAAAAGCCTGCCCACACGGCAGCCCTGGGTCTGGTATTACTAAGAACGCACTGAAGTTAAAAACACCCGGTGGTCTCACCGCCTTGCAGAGCAGCACGGCGCTGAAGGCCAGATCAGACAAAAACATACGTTTGCACTTCATATGCTGCAAACGCAACGGGCAAGGGAGATCAGGAGTTTTTCTTGCTTGAAACCTCGAGCAAGGCAGGTTCTGAACAGTCTTTCTTTCCAGCCCATGAGATTTTACGCGTTATCTTCTGCATGAGCACATTCAGTGGTACTACCTACTTTTTCAACATTTTTGATTGTGGAGATTGACTATTGCTTTGGAAACAGAACTGTTTCATCCTCAGAACTATTTGGATCCAGAAGTGGGAACACCAGAATATTTCTCAGACAAGATAATTTTCAGCACCACTCAATTCCCTGACCGCAGAAGCACTATATCATATAAATGTAAAGAAGTATCATGCCTAAAAAGCTTAAATTTGATAAGAAAAGCCTCAAGAGGACACTCTTCAAGACTTAAATTCATGCCCTACAAGGCCCACTTACTGGCCTAGATCTAAAGAATGTCGGAAAAAAACCCAAAAACAAAACAAAAGAAACAAAAGCCTGTACAGGTCTCATTTTGTAAACTCTTGCTCTTCCCTACAGAATGTCGCTCCCCCCTCCCCCCCCCCAGCCCCATCCACATACCCAGTTTCTTTCAGGACTCGAAGCATTTTTCTGCTTCAGGCAAACAAATCCACCACACTGTACTTCTGTGATGTGAGAAAAGGTTCCGAGACCAACATCCCAATCAGCTTATTAATTTCCTGCATCCGTGAATTCTACAGCATTCCTTACCACAATAAATACTGTAAACATTTCTCACAGCCTCCTAAATTGTCAGCTTCCAATGATTTTTACTATTTTATCTCTAACTTTCCACACTGTCTTCATTTAAGATGGTACAAAACCCCACACATGCTGCTGCTGAGATTACTGCATTATTTAAATAATGACTGAGTTAAATTTACACTGACATTAATTACAAGTCGGTTCATTAGTATGTCAGTTACTGTGCTAAAATTCAGTTACTGAGAAGAAGAAAAAAACTACTGGCTGTTTCTGGCCCAAATTGGTTGTACGCATCGTGGCTTTCTGCTGGCTTAGGGCAACCCATGAGGCTGGGGACGTGGTCAATGGGATTCACACTTTCAGCTCTCAAGCAGCCGAACTTGAAAAGAACAGCTTCTGAAGATCAAAAAAAGGGAGAAGAGCAGGACAGAGAGTTTGCCTCTTAGATATCAGCATGACGGAGAAAACTGGACTAAATGTAAATTTTTCAGAGCTGTCCTTTTCCCCTCCTAAATGTTATTTCAGTCTACCACTCACTTTCCGGTGAAGAAGAAACAGAGTTTAGATTTCTGGTGTGTGAAGAGAAGTGAAAATGCAGAGCTGTCTCACATTTCCGATTCAAAATACCCCAACCTGAACAGGGAAACCCATGTAATTGCTTTGTTCACCTCCAGACCTGGATTTAGTGAAGAAACAGTGGACATCATGACCTTGGGTCCGCATCACGAGAATCTTCCACCTGCACCATGCTGCTGCAAACAAGTAACAACAAAGAGAGCAGCAATCACAGAACTAAGTTAATGTCCAAATAAGTTCTTGCCTCAACATGTGCTAAGACAACCTTTGATGTTACAGAAAGAGGAGGAACGTGGAAGAAAAGATCAGGCTTTCCTTGAGAATGACAGCTCCTCAGGGCTTGGCCTCAACATGGAACGAGGAAATGTATCTCAAATAGATGTTTGCTTCTAGACTGTACCCCTTACCTGTTTTTAAAAGACTTCTAAGCATTCTTCACAACTTGGCTATAGTTTCATGCATAGCTAAACCAGAATAAGGCTACACTACCCCAGAAAAGGCAGCTCTACACCCACTCATTCATCCCCACCCCACACTAAACCTTCTGCTGGAGCAAAATCACGCAGCAAACCCAAACAGGAGACTGTGTCCAGGCTAAAATGCCCCATTTCTAAGAGTTATAAGCAACTACTGCACCCGTTGTCTGTCCAGTGAGGTACAGCACTCAATTCTAGCAGCAAAGATGAATGAGATTTCCTGACTTCGGTTATTTATAAATCCACGAGTGTCACATCATTCTGGCTATCATACAGTGTATGCATTCTGCAATCTCTTGGGGCAGTACCGCCCGTTCACGGAGTACAGTATGATGGAGCAAAGGCTCCATTCTGATGCAATTGTAAGAAATATTTAAGCATAGACTGGAAACTACAGAGCTTGGAATAAAAAAATGTTTACATTGTTTATTTACATGAACTCCCAAAACTTCTCAAGCAGGACTTACCTTGCAACACCAGGGCCTGAAGCAGCATGGCACATAGCTCAGTGACCCTGCTTCTGCTGAGCAGGGATGTGCAGCAGAGGCATGAACACCGGCTCGCCCTGCGGCCACGCAGCATTACAGCAGAGCGGCCGAGTGGCTGTTGCAAATCTCTCCCAGCATCATGGCAAGAGAAGCTATGGCAAGACAGCGGACACTTTGTCAGGCTGACTTCGCCCATCAATGCAATCCCACTTACGAGCTACACAGTTGCCTTTAGTAAGTTTCAGAGTGCGAAACAGTAGCTTGAACCATACCTTCAGGTTAAGTGCACTTCCAGCAATAACCATTTCTTTAAGCACCAGTCCCAGATAACGTTCAGGAAGCCTTGAAATATTTTTCCCCCTTTCTAACTGCTCTCAGCCCGAGTGTGTGCTGAGCAACCTCCCACTGCTACCTAGCAGCCGCTTTCCCCCTCTTCCTTCTCACCCACTAGCCCTACATACCCACATAGTATGTTGTGGACTGAGTCTTGTTAAATGAATTGAATATTGACAGATATTTGACAAGCTCTGCTTATTCAGCCATTGTATGGGTGCACACATGAAGTTGAGCTGTTTTACTTAAATTACATTTATTATATTGATAAAATTCCACTGTGCATTCTTACTTTTTTAATCCAAGAACTTGTGGAACTGAGAGACATCTGTTTATGAAAGGAGTCTCCTTAAAGCTGGTTCTGATGGCAGAACCAGTATGCCCAGATTATGTGAAATAAGCACCGCCATGCAGGGGTTTGCATCAATCAGCTAGGTTGTACCATTATGCCGCTTAACTTAGGTATTAGGTAAATTGCCCTCAATAAACTAAAAATAAAGAAAACTTGTGTCAGTTACAAAGAGATCCATGGGAAGTAGAAGCGTTCATACAGCAATAAAAGTAAATAATTAGAAGTGCCATTTGGATGATGGATACCTCTGCTTCCCGATGACAGCACTGACAAGCACTTGGAGGGGTTATGTCTACTGACATTCACCAGTACTGATGAATTGCTCCTGACTGGTTTCCCATTCAGTGCTGAAAGCAAGATGACCTTACCTATGCTGGTACTTCAAGTATGTGCAACTGTACCCAACATTCAGGCATGTTACATTAACTAACTTAACCAGCATACATGACATGGCTTGCACATCCTTATGTGTACTCCTTCCATACTACAGTCTGAGGAAGGAACCCCTCTATTCATTCCTTTGGCTGACCAGAAGGTGGAGGTTTGCTCAGTTAAGCTACAGCAGAACGCTCCATGGGCATCCTTTACGGATAGAAGGCCAGGCATACGGTGCACTTCATCGGTTTAGTTTGCCAAGGAAGCCGACAGGCAGACTAACGGTTAATAAAATAAGCATCTATTATTGCACTAACACTGAACTTGTATACTTTAGAGAAGACTGAAGCTATTTTACTCGACAGCAGCTGTGTTTACACTATAGCACAGTCTGGTACCTCCGAAACTCAAGTGAACTTATATCCGACAGTAACTATGCTGGTTCCAAGGGAAAAAAAACTGTCAAGAGGAGAAACATACTTCAGCTTCTTGTGTTAAATGAAAACCTTGACTTCAGCTGCTTTTACAGGTACCACAACTTCATGTACCATGAACCAGGAATACAAACTGAAACCAAACTATATTGAAAACAGTTGTTTCATTCATACAGTAGCATCATAGGAAAATTCATCTGTGCTCACCAGCTCAAACCTTTCCATTCTCCCCAGCAAGGTACACAGATACATTTTAATCAATATGAGAGACAGTTTAGACTCCGAGCCACATCCATCAATCACTGTCAGGAGCAGAGTGCCTGTCCTCTAAAGTTTTCTTCAGATGAAAAAACAATGTCCTTTGTCAAGATAATTCACTGTTACTTTTTATTGATTTCGGCTGGGTGGACATCTTCCTTTCTCCCCTTAGCACTCACTTAACAGAATGGGAAACAACACCTTATCTAGAACTATCAAAAGCTTCAGACATCTCTTCTGACCAATGCAGTCAGCTGGACCAGGACTATGGAGCTGGTAACTCAGAAAAGGAAAAATCTACTTGCTTTTACCTGAAAAACTCTGGTACACGTTATGTTGATCCATCACAGCAGGTCCACCACAGCAGTAAGTCCCCAGCTGGGGAATGCCACCAGCCTTTAAGCACCACCTCTGAGTCTTCTGCTGCAGTTAACCCACCTGGTAACCCACAGCACTGGCACAGACGCAGTGATCAGTGCTCTGAATCTGCCAAGCCATGCAGCAGCTCCAGCTTGGCTGCCTCCCGGCACAAACAGCACCCGTCGTTTTACCCAAGGAAGTCCATGGTTCTTCAGCCTGGCCATTTCACTCGGTGCTCAGGATACAGATAAAGTTGTTTTGTGTGTTTTACTTAATATTTCTCCTTGGACAACAAAAAAAATACTCTGTTTGCCTTTGGTTTAAAATGCCAGATCTGCTTTGGACTGAACATGGACAAGTTCTCCTGGACTTAGAGTAACACCAGCAGAACACAGCTGAAGAGCGGGGTTCAGAGGTGTCCCGTTGCCCAGCATATGAAGGCAGACGGCTGCCTCTGGAGAGCAGCAAGGCAATGACTGCTGTAAGCTGAGCCAGACCCTGGAGATGGGAGGGAAATAGTCCATCTTTCCTGCAGTCTGCTGCTTTCCTACCACTATTCTTCTCTAAAAGAAAGAAAATGGAACCACACAGCGTATCAGCTTGTCCACTTTGTCTTGGCCTGTTTCTTACTCAGGAGAAAAGACAAAAATAGTATGAATTAGGAAGGCCTGAGAGGAAGTGCTGCATCTAAATACAGAGAGGGATACAGTCCTCCCTCCCAAGTGGGGGACAACACAGTGAGAAAAAGGAGGGAATTTGGAATTTACCGCTGGCTTTTTTCTCAGGCTGGCTGTTTCCAGACAGTTCCACTGCCTGCAGATATGTAGGTGAGGCTGATAGAAAAGCTTTCCCAAAAGGCCACTGCCTTCACAGAAGGCGGCTGGGGATTAAACAAGTTAGAGCCCAATGCTGCTCAGGACTTCAACTTAAAATTCAGAGCTGCTCTTCAGTTGCCTGACCTCCCTGCTCCAGAGTCATGTTCAGTATTAGTGCCAGAAACATAAATAAAACTGAGCAAGCATGGCAATGCTGTGAGCCTAACGTCATTGATGTGTGGCAGCGTGTGTATGACCAGCTTTCACTTAACCGATCCTCAAGCCCGAGTATGATGAAGGGCAGTCAGGTGGTTACACCCAGTACTGCCACACAAGTGCTCAGCAGACATAAAATCTTCTCAATTTCATCCAAATTACTACAAGTGTAATGAGTTCTGGTTGTAGTTGTCACTGAACACAGACAACTTCCATTAGCTTAGCAATTCCGTGCGATATTGGGCACGCTCTCGATTTGACTGAACCACACAGCAGCCAACCGCCTCTGCTCTCGGTACTTTTTCTTCTAGTGCAAAACCCCAAGTTAATTTTTTCATAGCTGGTGCACTTACAGTCAGTCAAGATACAGAGTTCACATCATAAACATCTATTACCAAGAATTCATAACTACCCGAAAGGCACATAAATGACAGTGTCTTTTAGAAACATCCTCTTGATCTTAAATAGATGCCTACCAAAAAAAAAAAAAAAAACCCACAAACCAACCCAAATTCTGTGACAGCAATTCTTAGTCATCACTATAGCACAGCCTGTAGGACTCTGCTATCAAGAGATTGTGGGCAGAGGACACACAAAATTAGTTTCCACAATTTATAGCAGAACTGACGTTAAAGACAATAAATGCAATAGAAATAAATAAAGTAGGAGTTAAGTTGAATGCCATGAGGGCTTATTAATTTATAATATAACTAAATTAATCCACTATCAGCATCTAAAGAAAAACTACTGAAATCAAATGCTCTCAGGGAGCTGTTAAGAGGAAGTAAGAAATTTGGTTTACTTTTCACTGCGACTTCACTGTTTTAGCAATATGGGACTCCAGGCGCCCACCCCAGATCTTCTGTTTTAAACAGTAAAGCTGAAGACAACCTCCTACTTCAACAGCATGTACTTTTTCTTGCCTGATGCACCAAGCTAAAGACTTAATATGGGAGTGCTGTCCGCAGACAGCAAAACAACATCTGGCAGTGTTCCAAGTATCCTATTTGAAGTGACTCTACACCGCGTGTTGGCAAACAGTGAAAGAAGTCAAATCATGTGGTGGCAGAGCTGGGTAATGCCCCAGGTATAACTGAAGTCTCCACGTCCAATTTTGACTTACTAGAGGCTCAGGCAATTATTATAACTTGCTGAACAACTGTGTGAGATGTCCCAAGAGAGGACAGGTGCCTACTGTTGCTTTGTGTTGTGCTTGTACTCCACAACAGCCTTCTCCTTCTAACACAAATAGCGGAGAATTCAGCTCAGGTGTGCAAGGCCACGGGGGACTTGTGTGATAATACCCGAGGTGATGCTGCTGTGTAACACTACTGTAATTTGCAGTACCAACCTTGCACTAAAAAAGGATATTCTGGCAAAGAGACAATAATAAGGGTCATTTTTTTGAAAGGGAAAGCTAAAAGAGGAATAAATTAATTTTAAAAGCATCCCCATCTACAGTGCAGTCTTCCATGACCACAGCTAACCCACACTGACCACTTCTGCCACAGAGTGAATGAGGCCTTGCAAGAGAATCCCAGCAGCATGACATCATGATGATGTTATGTCACAGAGGAAATCAAAATGTAATCAAAACTTGGAGGAATCTGGGTTGGTCAAAGCAATCGGATCTCAACGCAGCTTAAAGCATGTGGAACATGTCAGCACTTCTTAGAAAGTCGCTACAGTAATTCACACCACACCTTCCTTATTCAAAATTTCTAGCCAGGTTTTCTACATGACCTCCAGAGAGCACTTACTCCAACAGCAAGTTCTGCCTGCCATCTCAGTTATTAAAATGTATTAAGTGATAAGCCCTAAAATGTTTATTAAATTATTAAAACGTATTTACCAACAGCTTTGCCTTAGATATCAGATTAAACAAGACCTAATATCTAGGTTTTCACCTGCTCAGTGAAATATCTTTCAGCTTTTTATATGTATCTAATGACAACATCAGAGAAAGAGATCATATAAACTTAGAAGGAGAATCAGACACCACCAGAAGAACAGGAAACCTCATGGTTAGGAAGAAACTGTAATCAAGTAAAGGGAAGAGAGAAATTCTGCACAGCATACAAGTTTCTGCACACTAATAATCAGTCACAGTCAAGCAGCTGAAAAGGCCAGCTGACACGTTTATGTTGAGAAAGCTAGGTGGCTCAAGGGATTTGCAAGACATTAAAGCTCACCTAGGAACCGGTCCCCAGTTGGATCAGCAGAAGTACCTCACATGTTCACTTAATGCAGGGCAAGAAAACCCCCTGCTGTTGTAGCTGAACTGCACTGTAAGCAAGGGTGAGCAGAGATAAGGTGTAAGAGAAAACCTATTACTAAACCAGTTTTGATAGAGAGAGGAATCATTGCATGTGAAGAAGCTCAAGGCTGTCAGCATGATGGCAGCTTGAGCTGGCAAGTCAAAACCCATTGATGTGATGTCTGTAAAGGGGCCTAATATGAAGTAAGGCAGGTACGACGAGGCAGTAACAACAGCCCGCATGTGCTTCTTGAACTCTTCATATTGGCCAGAAACCAGGCTTAACTGGCAGGAATTAAAATTAGATATGCTTCCTTTCTGCTTTAACTAGAAGAGGCAAAGATGTTTGCTGCAATTACATACATATATCAATGAGTGAAAAGCTACAACAGCCAAAAACAACAATGTTTCTTGATGTCTTCTTTTATCCTCACAAGGCAAAGATTGTTACGGAAGGTCTTCAAGCAGCAAAGAGCTGGCAGGTAATGAAAATGAATCATTGCATTTTGTGCGCTACGTGCACATTAAACCCTGGCCATTCATTCCAGGTCTTCTCACTGGCATACCGTTATTTCTGGGACACAAGACTCGCCAACACAACCCTGACAAGTGGAGATACAGCCGGGGTCCTTCCACGCACTGCTACCTCCTTCCTCTGATCAACATTCAGAATCTTTCTTCCAGGCACTGCATTCACTGCAACACTCTGCATCCTTTGCCCAAAAGCATACTGATAACAGGAACGAGCAAAAATGAACTCTCTAATTTTCCTCATGTCATTCCGTATAATTTTAAGGGCTTCTTGTATTCAGGTAGATACAATCTTGTTTCTATTCTAACACAATATTCTATTTCAGTTTTTAAAACCTGATAGGCAACCCACAAAAACCCAGAAGGGTTTTTACACCTCTTATCTGCTGCAACTCTGAACTAATGTTACTGCAAACTTTGTGATATTTCCATAACAGAACAAACGGTTTCAGCCTTTTTTAATTTATATAGTCTGCAAAGGCTTTGTCATTTTGCAGGGGAGAGGATAGAGGTAAATCAGCAAAGGCTTTGTTCTCCCATGTTAAATGTTATCTATCTAGCAAAATTACGGTGTCTATGTCAACATGAAAAATTGTAGACTAAGCTCACTCTGCTTTTAAAATAAAAGTTAACAAATATATAATAAAAAAATACCAGAACATGCTAGTTATCAATGCAACTTTCTATAGACGACTGTCAAAACTATCTTTTTAGGCTTAAAACAATATTTTGATAAAATCAGATTAAGGAACAGCCGCACATGAAGCCTTACTGAATGATGTAAGGGAGTAACAATAGAGAGAAGTTTATTTAAAGTTCAAGTTAAAATAATTCTGATAAAAGCTATTGCTTTACAGTTGATTGGTTATTTAAGGGAAGAGAGTAACAAGTGAGGAGGCCTGACCCCGCATTAGCATACTTGCAGCAGGGTTAAGGCAATGGCTTTGCAGTATAGAATTTTTTTCAAAAATAATTCCAAATCACAGGTTCAATCTTCAAGATTTTCAGGTGGAAGAAGTACAACTACGCTCGCTTTCCATTATATAATTTCCACTTGCTTCTCTGAAGCCAACAGATAAAGAGAAATACCACCATGTTTGGGGACCCTGTGTAACTTCCTATTGTATGAAATAATGCAGCCTGTTGGCAGAGAAGATACTTTATGAACAAGTCAATTAACAGAGCCATCTCAGAAGTACATCTACAGCCTGCAAACACATACATACATGCTGTTAGAGAACAACCCTAATGATTAAGAAAACAAAACAAAGCCACTGCTGAAAGCAAGTGTTGGCAGAAGCGTATCCCCAGCGTGGCAGTGGCAATAATCATCAGGCATGTATGACTGCCTTGTATTTAATCTGCTCCCTAAGTCACTCTACACTTCTGCAGCATCTACAGCATGTGAAAACTGTTGAGCCCTGTAACTTTGGGTATGAGGAAGCATCAAAACCATCCAGAATACACTTGTACAATACGACAGTAGACTACAGAAACGTCCCAAGCTATTACCATGACTCACAAAGATTGTCAGGTTTCAGCATTACACATGAGACTTGCTAAAAACTCAGGCAAAGTTTGTTCTGTACTTGATTTCTAGAAGCCTCTACCTTCCCCTTGCTGCAGTTCTCTGCCACTACTCAAATTTCTCCCTAAGACATTCAGTGAAATACATGAAAGTCACTCTTCCCATCTTCAAAACCCAACTATTTGCACTGCAGTTTCACCATTAATTCCATCCAGCCCAAACGCTGGTTCATAAGGGCTTCCTCCCATCCCCAGCTCCATTCTCCAGCAACACCATCACATTGCCAACAGCTAATTATCAAACTCATCGTAGATGAAGTTCCTCTAACGACTACAGTGAACGGAAGTAATTTAAAAGCTACTGTGAAACCTTCACTGCAAAACCTCTGTTTGGGAAATGCCAGCTCCAAACTGAAGCCCGGGATGCCTCCGTCTGATGCAAGCCATCAGGAAACAGGTCCTCAGGGATGGATCCAAGTCATGTGCAAGTATTTCAATTCATGGAAAATACTATCAACACATTTAAGATCACCCACTGGTATTCCCTACAAGATCAGGAGAAAACAAGCATGCTCATCTCTTGCAGAAACAGGTTTTTCAGTGACTTTTTCCAAAAGAACTGTGCCTTATTTATAGTTTCAAAATGCAAATGCACTGGTTGCAGCCTGATTCCAGGAACCTGTTCATCTGAGCAGTGTGTGTGATTACACACTTGCTTTCTCCATCTGAAAAGCATAGCTACTTTTAGTTTCTAATTACTATTTTTTTAACTATTAGTTTTATCAAAGGAACTAAACTGACAGCACAAACTGTTTTTACAAAAGCAGACAAACAGGGCATCAGGTATACCAAGTAAAAGGTTAAACAAGGGAAGAATGTTTTTGGACTAATAAAACCCATTAAGAAAGTTGCATTGCCTTCCTTTTTTTTTACACTAAGTTCACTCAGTATAAGCAGCAATTTTTCTATAAACTTGCACACAATATTTGAGCAAAGAACAAGACATGCACACCAACTATTACAAGAAGTAAGGGCGCTCTTTCTTTACAATAATTCAAAATATTTCCTTCACAGGGAAGGAAAATATTTTGAATTATTGTAAAGAGAGAGTGCACCTTCACACCTCTTGACTGTGAAGCCCATGTTCACTCCTGATCTCTGCGCTCATCCTCATTTGCCTCTTGTCAGCTCCCTCCCACCTTTCCTTCCCCACAGCTTCTTCCTCTCCATCAAATCAGACATCACCCATGTTTGTGAAATCACATCAGCTGCAGTTCCTGAAGGAACAAGGTTCAGAAGAGGGACAACCCGTCAACTTATATTACTCGCCTACAGGTACCCATTTCTGACACAGAGCTGCAGCGAGCAGGTCAGCATATGTACCTACATCCTCACCCCACTAGATGGAATCAGCATATTTTTATCATAAAAGCCAGCCCTGATTACAAAACACTTTTCGCTCCAGCCAGGGAATGCCTCACTATCAAGAAGATAGGTACTCTAACCCTACTCCTGCCATTGCCATAAGACTAAGCAGCTAATTAGCAGAGAAACAGAGGGGCAGAGCAGATGTTATTTACTACAACACAGCATTTGCATTTATCACCAAACTCTAAAGAGATTTTGCAAGTTCCCAGATAAATCTGGACCTCAGGCCATATATCCTATCACAGGTTTGATGCACCAACGTTGATTGCTTCAATGGGAGTTGGACTCCACATGCTTTGAGAATCAGGGTGCAAACTACAAACTTTGGGAAGTGACTGCTGGTGTAGATGTACCAGGAGAGAATGAGCTGTCCCTGTGCTGCCTTTGGCCTCTCCGGCTGTCTGAAGCACTCATCCTCCCTCTGGTAGGAAAACTGCCCTTAGTGTGAGGAAAAAAGGGAAGCAGCACTTCATTTTCTGCTTTTTTTTAAAAAAAAGGATTAGCAAGCTGTACAGGAAAACTCTCCACCAAGCCGCCCATAAGTACAATGCCTGCATGAAATTACACTGCCAGCTACACCAACGGACGTCATCCTTTTCGCATCCTCCCAGAAAGTGTTTCCCCCAGGAAACTAAATCAGTCATCTTAAGCGACAGCAACTGCACACACACAGCAGACTGCTTCAAGTGTAACATGGAAAAGCACTGTTTATGTTGTTTTTAGGATTATGTGTTTTAATTACACCCCTCCACCCTCCTCCTTGCTTTGTAATTGAATTTCTTTTTATTTAGGAGGCTTTTTTCAGAAGAGGCTGGGGATGGCAGAATTCAATCCTTTCACTATAAAGCCCTGAGGTCTCCCACTGCTTTCCAAGACTTCATTCGCATTTTGTTTTAAAAATGTTTCAGTTTAGATTAGCCAATGTGGTTTTAATGGAAATAAACACATATCCAAAGGAGGGATGTTATCATGATAACCAAAAACAAAACCCCTCTGTATCTGAAGGGATTGCAGAAATATCAATGCCCTGAGCTCCATCACAAGGCTTACAGAAATTCTGTTCAACTAGTAGATATTTACAGGACACACTTACATACAGTCTACTTGAAATTACAGATGTGGGTACCATAACGTGCTCTTCGTTCTACCTGTAAGATCCACCAAATCTCACAAAGACAAGCTGGCTTCAATAAACTGCTGTTGTGTCACTGACACACTCTCCTGACCGTGTGATGCCCTAACACTTAACTTTCCCTATGTGAAAAGAAAATCCTTTTCCTGCTACTGTTACTTACAGTGCAGAACTCGGCCACTATTTCAGTTCCACTGCCAGCACATCTCTGAACATCACGTCCAAGCAGCAATACTAAGAGACTAAAAGCACAGAAATACAGTTACTTCTCACCTTAATGACTGGTTTGCTTAATACACATTGGGTGTTAAAGCAGCACCCGAGCCTTTTCCTGGAAGTGCTTAAGTTTCGTATCAGGCTGAGAAAACATTGCAGAGCAACGAGACTTGAAATGTGACATTTTAAGTCTAGTAAGCTGAGAATAACATACACACCAGGCTGGCTATGAAGGGAGTACAGCTCTTAGTGAATTGATTAATTCTGAGAGACTTCAGGCATCAACATAAATAATCTTCAGAAGTCCCCGTATTTGATGTTGGAATATCTTCAACCAACCAGGATCTTCAAACCTTCTGGTGGGGAGTCACACAGCCACCTATTTCACTACAGCTCACCAACTGTTTCTGCATTATCCAGTGAAATGCAGGTTTAACCTCCTAAAGCTCCATCTCAGTCACTAAGACTCTACCCAGTCTGCACATAAAAACAGCGATGGCAAAACACAGCTTTCCCCTGTACCTTTTCCTCCTAAATACTTTTACGGTATTACGAGCTGTGTTAATCATGGAATACTCTTACTCCAGGCAACGCCAAAAAAATATGGCCTTGACTTTTGTTATTGCTCATTAACTGATATGCTTCCTTCCTTAAAAATACACTGAAAGCTTAAAAAAAGGAATCAAAGACAACAGCTTTCAACAATACAAATTTCAATCACTAGAACATTAACAGGCCTAAAGGCCTAAGAATAGTGACACCACACGGTTTTAGTGAAGAGTTCACAGTAAGTGATGTTCTTATTACCCCAGCATCAGGAGTGGTAAAATTACATACAAATCTGCTCCCATTTTAGGGTTTTGGTTTTTTTTTTTTTTTTGCACTTCAGCTCATACAGAGAGAAAAACAGGACTTGAGCCTAAGGGCTCAAAAGACAGAGCACAACCAAAAAAGATTCCTCTATTTTTAGGAGTACAATTTCAAAGCTTGATCGTGATGATACTGGAATATTTACACTGTTGTAAAAAGTGTTTTCAAATTCATACATTTTTTTCACTGAATTATTTTTGCAGCCCCATCCCTGTCAAGTTCAGTGGGTATTTTTTCAGGCATCACTCTGCTGGCCCATGCAACCTTATTTCTGTTTTTAACATAAATACAAAAGAGAGATAATACTCTTCTATTCAAGTTCCATTTCAACTTTTGACATAACAGTTGCGATTATTACATCAGAGTGTTAATTTTACAGCAGGATGTACTAAAACAGTGCCTCAGAAAAAAAAAACAAAGGATACCCTTGCCCTGAAAACACTACCTTAAAAAGTTGTTTTATGAAGACTCTTAGATTTTCTTGCCATGTTAATATTCTGCGTGTAATGGTAGGCTCATGGAAGTTAAAGAGCTAAAACCTTAGAAATATGTATTATAATCATGCACTTCCACTGTGAGATTCAATTTTAAATATACTCTTGATGAAATGAAAAGAAAACTGTTTGCCTGGTTGTGTTTAAGAAACACCTCTGCTGACAGCCCGAGCCTGTTTTGATTTGCTCTGCAGAGATATGGAGTTGGTAGCAAACATTAAGTGCGAGTGCTGCGCTGGATGTAAATTATACCATCTCACACTTAAGTGCTGCCCTCAGCTGCAGCCAGAAATTGCACAGACAAGCACTGCCATGAGCGCTTCTGGGAGTAACAAGAATGTAAAAGAAAGAATTATCAGATGTCTATGCAAAGCAAGCACATAAATTGAGTGAAGAACTGGCCTAGAAAAATATACTCCCTAAAAGCTTTCCAAAGCTGAGGTCAACACCTCTGCAGTATCTAAACTTTAATTCTTGTAAGGTACTTTGTTAGCTCTTACGTTTACAGAAATAGTCTTTTAAACATACAAGATTAAAAGCTTGTTCTTCTATACCAGCGCTGAGCACACCTAGAAGTAGTGAATGGCCTCAGAATGAAGAGAAAACTGCTGAGGTACAGAAAAATAATGAATGGCTTTTTCAAAGGACTAACAGAAAAACACTCGTTAATAGCAAAATGAAATCACTTTTCTGGCTTCTCGAGTCAACAATCTCCAACGTACTTAGTACCTTATACCAAAGGAATATAAATCCTTTGGATTGTGGTATTATCCCATAAAATATGGATTAAATGCAAAATCCACGGTCTCCTGTACGCATCACACAGGTCTCCATAAGGCAGCGAACAAGGAGACTGACCTGATCTCTTAGGTCTGGACTAGGGATGTTTGTTCTGCCATTTGCCAAACTGAAGTAACTGGGGATCTATTCCCACCAGAGCGTGTGGGCTTGGTGGCTGTGAGGAAGCCTGGAATATGTATCTTAATAAACAGCATGGCAAAAACTTCACAACCTGGGAAGTTCAGAATAATACTTTTTAAATGTTGAAAATATTAGCGTCAAATTCCATACCACATGCTGCACAGCAGATGCAGTCAAAGGCAACTTCATTTAATGAAGGTAATTTATCAAATAACTTATCAAGAAGTAAGAGTTCTACTAAAGATATGACAACCTGTGCATTAAGGCCAAAACCAAGTTTAATGGTCACTTGAGGCAGGGTGGTCAAAACTAACAGGAACACATATGAAGTGGGATCAGCATTTCTGTTATGCAACCTTCACTACCACAATGAAAACTTCTTACACCAAAGAATTGTGCGTTGTAAGTGCTAAGAACTGCCAGTTCACAAGTCTTTTGCATATGGAAATATTTTTTCAGTATTAATGTTGCTAGAAGGATGCAATTTAGTTTTATCCAACTTAACTCCTTCTCCCTCTCTCCTGCAAAATACCTGCACGAATGTCCAAAGGCCAACAACGACACAAGCTGTGGCCATGTAAACCCAATGGCCAGCTCCTCCTGCACACCTCCCCTGAGCTCCCACCGTACTGCTTCCCATGCCCTCTGCCTGGGAGCTGCAGACGGTACAGAGGTACCTCCCCAACACGCAAAAACCAAAATCCACCAGACTGGCACACACTGTTCAGGTTTCAACTCTGGGAAGCTCTGAGCGCCTTTAATTCCTGTTCAGTGTCTTTAACACAAGTTAAGGAAAGCAAACCTCTCGCAAGCTTAGCACCCACAGACACGGTACCATCTTTCCAGAGCTTTCTACTGTCCACAGAGACCTCAACCATTTTGGAGTATTTTCTGGAAGATCACCTCATACTTTAAAGGCTGATTATAAAGACAGGCAGTAATGACAGAAATAAAAAGTAATTTTTCACAACAGAAGGACTAATGAGTCTGTACTGAGTCCTGCTTTTCAAGAGAGGCACACAAATACAAAATAAGTGCAAAGTTTTAAGACAGTAAAGAACTACTTGAGAGATGAAAAATAAATGTTGTTTGTTAAGACCTGCAGAAGGATAACAGACGATGAAATTAAGGCAGAATAATGAGACAAAGAGAAAGAAATAACCGCACTTATACAATGAGATCTAAATTAGCTACTGCAACTCAGGATTTTAAAATTGTTATGACTGATTTTCTCAGAGCATCAATTCCAGACTCATTAAGAGCCCCAACGAATGGAGAAGAAACCAGAAAACACTGTGGCATGATTCTAGAAATCCAGAGCACCTTGAGACAGCATGTAGAGCTGGCATCAAACTGCCATGGCGAGACTAGAGGATAGACAAAAAAGGTACCAAAGAAGATCAGAGGCTTGAAGTACTGCTACACTAACAAAGACAGATGTGTAATTCAGTTCTACAGCAGTTAAGAAATACCCACAGCCAGAAAGAGCAGCCCTGCCCAGCCCAGCGCTGCACTCACACATACACAGCTGTGGAAAGGCTTCAGCGTTCAGTAAAACTGGTGCCTTCCTCCAGACGAACAGTGCAACTATGGAAGAGTACAACAGAGATGTGTAAAATCAAAACTAGTATGAAAAAGAAGAATAAGGAAAGGTTATTTGCTATTTCTCCCACCGCAAGCAACAGAAAACACAAAATGAAGCACCTTTTCACACTGCACGTAATTAAAACTGCAGACTCATAACCACAGGAAGTTGTGGATTGAGAAAGGATTAGACAAACTGATAGAGAACAGGTCAAATCACTGGTTCCTATGCAGCCCACACAGCCGCGTCACCGCCTGCGAGAAGGATCGTGCTCCACCTCACTGCTGTTTATCCTCATTTCAGAAGGTTTTTGAGGTCAGACGTGGGACCAGGTGTCCTACTCATTTGACACATTATGGCAATTTTTATGCTCCCCACTAGTTAAGCTACACTTCAAGCCACTCTTCTTCCAGCAATGCAGGGGAACTTCTCAGCCACCTCCAACAGCGATCACGCTGGTATTTTTCTTTCAAATCCTACTACTAAGGTAGGAACGTGGAAGGGTTAATTTTGTATGTTAAAGTGGATTTTGCCAGGCCGTTTTCAGAAATCAAGTTTTTGCATTTTTGGTAAAAAAGCATTCATAAACTATTAGTCTTTGAAATCCAAAATACACTGCTTGTTTCAGAGACGCTCCAGCCCGGCCATTGTAACGACAGGAACCCAGCTTTCTGAAAGGACACCCGTTCTGCTATTTTCCCACGCAGGTGCCTCTGCTAGTTGACGGGCAGTCGTTACGTTGGTCTGCTACAACACATATCACTCACATTTGCATGTAAGAATGATCAAGGCTGACACAGCATATTTTGATGTCACTGCTTCCATAATGACGCAAGAGAGCAGCATTTATATAAATTGCTTTAAATAAAATCATAATAAACTACGTAATACTGCAATTTCCCAATAACCTAAAAATAGTTCCCAGTAAGATTCAACCATTGTGGGGAAACAAAGTATAAATGCAAACGATGAAACCTGAGTATTTAAATAAAAATCTTAGCTTTACTACAAAAACATCATTTTTGTACTTCTTATTGGATAATCATAAGAATTGTAATTTACGTTAATTTGCTTTTAGATGGAAATTGGACTCAAATCAGAAATAAACCTGCACTTTCATTTTACTTAGCTAAGTAATATTCTTACCTAAAAAGCATATACAGAGAAAGCAGATAGCGAGAAAACAGTATTCTAGTTTTCCATCTAATAAGTACATAGAGTTAAACCAAGCAACATTAACTGCAATTAAGAAAGTTGATATTTTTCTTGTCACCTTGTCCTTCCTGCTTTTATACTCCTGTCTGATTTTTAAACCCTGATTGGAAGACACAACCTTCCCTGATTTTTCACTCTCCAGTCATTATCTCTTACTTACATAAACCGAACTGGTTGAAAAAACAAAACCAAACGAGCCAAGTGTTGGACACACTCCCTCTACACTTGCAGCTAGGCTAGAATTATCCAGAACAGGTTTATTATCACAATAAACTTTGGATTTGTGTACTTAGCCAAGCCACTTCCCTAAATACACTGTTTTTCATCATGAGAAGTGACAAAATACGTGCTTAAATTTGCTAAAGACTAAGTTCAAAAGTAAGACTTGGCCAAAACCGCAATGGGAATTCAAAATTCAGTTCCTCCTCTGCCCCCACATCTATTTAAAAAGTGTAACAAATAACTTAAAGCATAAAATAATCACCTTAAAAAGCAGACTTTTGCTCTTGGCCACTGGACTAAAAAGCCTTGCTGCTAGCTTAAGTCTTGTTTTGCAAATAAAGGAGAAAAATCTTCCTGGAAGAGGTGAAGGTTTTCCTATGTCTGTGTTCACAGTCACATCCGTTTAAAAGGAGTTGATTAGTTCAATTGGCCAATTAGTGTTATACATGTAACACTTCTGACTGATCCTGCACTTTCATTATTTCTTAGGGCCATTAGTTTAACCCTCATGGTAACACTTTAAAGAGCAATAAGCAGAGTCAATCCTGGAAGGAACCACTGCCTTCATCAACAGTTTCTCTTTTAGGATGCACATGATTCGAGTCCCGTTGGCCCAACTGCAAGAAAGTGTCCTGTGCTTTCACCCGGCCTCCCTGCTAGGCATTTCCTACCTGGACGTTCTTCAAGAATTCTGTTGTACAGATCTTGTCGTTTGTATTAAAACACCACCCCAACAGTTTAGTACTTAACACATGAATGGGGGCATATTTGGAACTTGACATTAGGAAAAATAAATATCAATATCCGTGACAGAGAAAGCCTGAAGCCTGTGTATATAATACATACACCTCTCAGGCTTCAACAGCATTGCTCAGTACTGCTTAGAAACACCACAGCTTTTTCAGCACCACATCCTCGGCCCCCATGCCAAGTTAACAGGCACTGAGGCCAGCGCTGGCCTCCTTTTGAGAGGAGAGGCTAGATACAAAGAGACAAGAGACAAAGATTCTTACAAAAAACCCCACACCAGTTTCAGACAAGGCTTTACAACATAACTGAGTTTCACAGCCCTTAGTTTTAAAATACTTTGTACGTTTTATGTTTTCAAGACAAATAATTTGCTTTTGCTAAACCAGAGGCCATGGCTCTCCATGCACTGAGCAAAGAGCACACTCAAGCTGCACACTACAGTTCCTGAGGAGCCAGGTATTCCGAAACGTGTCTGCTTCAGTCGAGCTACCACCAAAAAAAAAAAAAAAATCCCAAATAAAAAGAAAAATCTCACATTTATATGTATTTCCAGAGGATGATAAACGCCAAGGCATCACTTGCTCCAGCACAGAGGCGAGACACCCACAGAGCTTACAGAGCTATTTGTAACAAATGCACACCCAGCATCAGAGGGGAAATGCCTTCACTTCCTGACTTGATCGGTTTCTTCTGGAAACAATGACAAATCTGAAGGTGCTTATTATGGCTTTCTCTCACACATCCCCAGAAGAAATAGATACTACAGCCTCTAAATACATCAAGATGGAGTTCATCTTCTCCAATCTACTTGATATCTACTTCAATATCACCGATCCAGTCCCTTACATCCTTGAAAAAGATTAAGTGACAAACATCGAAACTTTGCAGGGTTCCCCACCACCACCATTACTTTCAACCAATGACCCAATTCTGCAAGACAGAGCACCTCTTGAGATACACTGAGAGCCCTCGACTCCAATCAGCCAAAATGGAAGAGGAGGTCGCTCAGCCCTGCATAGTTTATTCTTAAAGAAAAGAAAATTTCCTCCAAGATGCATCTCTTCTCCCTCTCATCATACTCTTCAAGAATCTCTGAACTGGTTTAATAGCTGCATCACTTTTAGATAACATCAAATTCCACTAGCCTCCCTCCCAATTCATCTGTTTGAAGAAAGAGTTCATTTCTGTAGCGAACAAGAGTGTCTGCAAGTGTAACAGCAAATAAAGCCGTGTAAATGAAGTGCCACAGCAGTATAAACAATGACCTTGGAAATCAGCAAGCTGCTGCTCAGGGCGACTCTAGGGACAATAATCACATTTTACACATACACATAATCTGAACAAATTGTTAAAATTCCCTCTGTAACTAGTAGCTCACCTGAACTGTAGATAAGCATCTGCAATAGGTTCACCTGTCAAATCTGACTGGGTAAACAAAAAACTGCCCTGGTACCCACCTACTTTAAGTGATGGAAAAACTCCTATTTGAGCATTGTTTACAAGAAGTAATCTGTGAGGAAAAAGGTAGTATCATTTAAGACTGGTTTGTCTTATTAAACAAAAAAAAGAAGAGCTTGAAAAAGCAGAAATCCTAGTATTAGAGTCAGCCATCTAAAGAAAAATGGCTATTCTAGTACAAGCCTTAGAACATAAAATGGTTTGGGTTGGAAGGGACCTAAAAGTCCAACCAGTTCCAACCCCCCTGCCATGGGCAGGGACACCTTCCACCAGACCAGGTTGCTCAAAGCCTTATCCAGCCTGGCCTTGAACACTTCCAGGGATGGGGCATCCACAGCTTCTCTGGGAAACCTGTCCCTGTGCCTCCCCACCCTCTCCGAGAAGAATTTCTTCCTGATGTCTAATCTAACCCTCCCCACTTTCAATTTAAACCCATTACCCCTTGTCCTGTCACTACAGACCCTTGTAAAAAGTCCCCCCCAGCTTCCTTGTAGCCCCTTCAGGCACTGGAAGGCTGCAATAAGGTCTCCCCGGAGCCTCCTCTTCTCCAGGCTAAACAAGCCCAACTCTCTCAGCCTGTCCCCATAGCAGAGGTGCTCCAGCCCTCGGTCAATATCCTGGACACAACACTCCAGGTGGGGTCTCAGGAGAGGAAAGAGGGAGAATCCCCCTCCCTTGACCTGCTAGCCACGCTGCTCTGGATACAGCCCAGGATACAGTTGACTTTCTGCACATGGCCGGCTCATGTTCAGCTTTTCATCCCCCAGTACCCCCAAGTCCTTCTCCTCAGGGCTGCTCTCAAGCCATTCTTAGCCCAACCTGTCCTTGGGATGGCCCTGACCCAGGTGCAGGACCTTGCTCTTGGCCTTGTTGAACTTCATGTGGTTGGCACAGCCCCACCTCTCCAGCCTGTCCAGGTCCCTCTGGATGGCATCCCTTCCCTCCAGCGTGTCAACCCCACCACACAGCTTGGTGTCATTGGCAAACTTGTTGAGGGTGCACTGAATCCCACCGTCCATGTCACCAACAAAGATGCTGAACAGCGCCAGTCCCAAAACCGACCCCTGAGGAACACTGCTTGTCACTGGTCTCCACTTGCCATCTCTCTCCGCCAAGCCATTGACCACAACTCTTTGAGTGAACCATCCTTGATGAAGTCCTCTTACTCCAGGTTTTAATGTTATTGCTTACCTGCTTTTCTTAGGAAACAAGTCTCACTTGATTAATTTGAAATGTCGGCATGTATACAGCTTTCTGCCTATCCTCTCATGACTCTCCATCAAGCCCAGTTGGGCAGGGGCCTCAATGATATTAAGATCCTACATGAGTTGTACTAGGATGCTTATTTTCACAAGGAAAAGAAATGTAAACATCACACTGTTCACTGAAAGAAAGACTAATGCAGGTATCACAGAGAATCCAGAGAGGTAAGAAAGAAGAATAGGAGGGGGAGACAGAGGAAGAAAGAGACCTTGGGACCAGGGCTTCCTTAGTCCTGTGGCTCCCAGGCCTTGTTTATTTGCAGAGTTTCTAGCCAAACACTCCTCAGTGGTGTCTGTGGGCGATAACCCAAACAAACAAACAAAGCAGAAAGCTAGCCCTAAGACTTACTGCTTTCCATCTTCAGGGTTTTTAAAGCATTCATCTAGGAGTCTGTAACCACTATGCAGCTTTGCATTAGTTAAAATACACTAATTTCCCAGAGACATGGAGAGTTACCTGGAGACTCCCATCTAATATGCAGAATATCTTGTTCCAGCCTAAGCTCACACCCTCCTTTCTCATAGGGGAACATTTAAAATATTCAAACAAGTGATTCCCTTAAGAGATGTCCTATTAAGAAGGCAGAGTAAGAATTTATGTTGTAATACTTCAGTCCTACAGACTAGCCTTTGCCTAGTGCACTTCAAAAAATACAATCTCACCCATATGATAGGAGCTTATTATTATTAATAAGAAAATAACTATTAATATTAATAATAGGGATAATGATAATAATAAAACTTCACACATGATTGCCACCAGTCCACAAAGGCTGTCAGCAAAGTCCAGGAAAAAGAAGGAAAAATCAATATGGATAGGGAGTGAACACAAGATGTGTATGTGTTTTACATGCACCAAGTCCTAGCTTTTTTTTTTTAATATATTCTCTACCCTTAGAACCAAAAAACATTTTAAAATCAAATGAGCAATAAGTAACATCTTGATGCTTCAGTCATAGGCTTTATCTATATAAAGAAAATGAAGTAGTTGAAAGAATTATGGATTAAAGTAATAAAAATATATAATTACATGAAAAAAGTCATGACTCATTATATGGCTTTTAAAATATTAATGTATTGGTATATAATAACATAAAAATTTACTCTCCTTTTCAACTTTTGCTAAACTTGGAGAACACGACCTGCTAAATCTTCCTTTCAGGATCTTACGTACTAACACAGCATTTGCCTTCAGGACAATTTCAGTGAGCAATTGAATGAAAACAAAATCAGCTCCTACCCCCTTACTTTATCCCCTGACTTTTCAAGTAAGAAAGTAATCTTGAGAGGGGAAAAAAAAAAAAACACCAAACCAAATCCAAAGAAAAGCTTTAGAAATAAACACTACCCACCTCAAGTTTAAAGTTATGACCTAAAAACTGATAGCCATTTCCCAAAAGCAGAAGGGAACAGGCACAGCGTCAAGTCCACTACCAGCAGCAACACTGATGCTCAAAGCCACCAAAACAAAGACGACGCACAAAATCTGCTAATCATCAAGCAACATGAGTCAGATGGGCAGCACAAAGGAAAGACGTAGTTCCAGAAAACATTTGTAATTTACACAGGCTACATGGTTTTAAGTCAATGATGAATCTACACGACACAGAAACACACACTTAAAAGGTCAAGAAATTCACAGACTATTCTGTAACACGAAGACTGCCATGCTAATATAGGAACAATGGGCGTAATGCAAGACCTGTGTTTTTAGGTATGGAAAGCTCTCTTCCCAAAATGCCCCCTACTAAACCCCTCCCAGGTTTCAATTTCTCCTCCCATATAAAAATATTTAATGCACTTAAAGGACACTAGTGAATTTAACATCAGTCATTTCACTGTCAACGTGTTCATGTAATTAAGTTGCCATGTGTCTGAAGTGCATCACTTGTGGGACAATTACTTAAGTCAAGCCAGCGCAAAGTGACTGTATTGATGTCTGCATCACTGCATGATGATCATGCCATGGCCAAACTTCACAAGTGGAAGCACAGTAATGGTGTTAAAGTGATTTCCAACAATAAATAGAGCGCATACAAAAAGCAAGCATGACAGAAAGGCTAAGGTCTAGAGCTGTCACTGGTCTGCCATGAAACAGTAACACCCTGTAACGTGTTACCGAAGCATACTCTTCAGCATCTTCCCCGTGAGGCAGTGAGAGGGTTGCCAGAATACAAAGATTACACCATGCAAACTATATCAATCATTAACGCACCATCTTACACTTAAACCCACCTTTTCCACACAGCAACTGCTTAGGAGATTTGCTACGTTTAAGAATCAGTTAAGATAATTCAATACCAGCAAATTAATAGTAGAGGGGAAACAACTGCAAAGGAAACACCATACAAATCAATAATTACTAAGATCTGCCACTGTTTCTCAGCTATCTATCTTGCGTTGCTGTCTCCTGTGAAGAACGTGCACGCCTGCTTTAACATAACCGGATACGAAAGTCTTCCAAGGCAACTGCCCAGCAGAGACACCAAACATTAGCAAAGCCATTCTCCCAATGCTTCCATGCCAGTGTTGGGTGAGAGTCATAAAAAAGGTAGATTGAGAGCTATCACTTTTATTCTGTTGTCTGTCCCATCCAGAAGCATCTTCCTGTTTTTCCACTAACACAGGTTCTGGGAAGAACTAGATTTCATTCTCATCCTTCAATCACAGCAACAATTCACAAACCAAAAGTAAAAGAGGAAATGGCTGAACTGAAGGCAAGAAGCCCGCAGTCTTCTTCCCAGAGACCATCTTTTAGATGGACAGACACTTTTTAACTCTTCTTTAATTGTAAAATCCATGTCAGCAGCACCTACCACACAGGAAACCCATGTTTTCACAGTTAATTGATATATATTCATCTTTACATTCATTTACTCTGCCCAAAAAGCTGGCTATTTTGCCATGGCAATCACAGACCTTAGCCAGATCAGGATTCCATCCTGCCGGGTGCTGTAGATGCTGCAAGTTACAGCCCCTGCTCCAGTAAGAACAAGACTATTTCCCATTAACAACTTTTTCTTTTACATATCAGATGTTTCTGACCGGTTCACATACATCGCAAACCTTAAGTAAGCTGCAAAACAATGGTATTTCTGAAGTTACACAATGGGTTATCATTTTCTCCTGCATGACTTTTGCATGGCGCACCTTATATTCTGCCGTACGGATGTGTTCGCTGTACTAACCTCCTGGGCTACTGACAGCAGCCATAAAGGAAGGGAGAGCAAAGAAACAACAAGGTAGGCCTTTTCTTTTGCTGTAAAACCTCTCCCACGAGAATGCTGTCAGAGCAGGTAAAACTGTCGGACAAAAAGGTTACCATGTAAAACCATTTTATCACGGCAACAAGTTTCTCCAAAGTAGATATAATTGTTCCGCTAAAGCACACGTACGGCTGTGAAACGGGCATCACTGGCCTGTTTCTGAATAAATAAGGGCCTTGCGGAGCCGCAATAGCGAACGTAGTTAAAAATTCACGATTGCCCGCGTTGTTTTTCTTCTCCTTTCATTATTTCCACTGG
>NW_010229125.1:0-679 GCF_000690775.1 Eurypyga helias
CCGGGTTCGATTCCCGGCCAACGCAAATCCCATTTTTCCTCATTTTAAATTTTTTTCCCGCTCCCCAGGGATTCCGATGCCAGTTCTGAGCGCGTCTGCACGCGAACCGCCCCGCGAGGCTGCGTGTTGCCCGTCTGACCCCAGTGGTCGCCAGGCAGGCGCGGCGGGACGCGGGCGCTGCCCCACGGGGCGGCACGTGGTACCGTTACTTCTCTCCCAGGCGGGGCTCCGAGTGAAATTTAGCCCTCCCGAGAAATAAGTAAAACCCAAACAAGCAAAAAAATACACACACCCCCGAGGAAAAAAAACCCCACAAAACCAAAACATGACAGCATAAGGAATTAAAAGCAAGTGTTTCCGCCCGGGATCGAACCGGGGACCTTTCGCGTGTGAGGCGAACGTGATAACCGCTACACTACGGAAACCTACGCTGAAGAGTGTTTTTCGGCGGTGCCTGATGTTCGCGCGCTCCTGCGCAGTGACTGAGGTGGCCCGTACCGAAGAGTGTTTTTCGGCGGTGCCTGATGTTCGCGCGCTCCTGCGCAGTGACTGAGGTGGCACGTCCCTCCCCTCACGACAGCCTCCAACAAAACTACTCTAAATGCTGAGAAATGCCGTGCGGGATTCCCCGTAATTAGCGTTAATGAGTAATTACTGCTTCCAGAGGCCCACTCACCTC
>NW_010229125.1:762-15899 GCF_000690775.1 Eurypyga helias
CCCGCTGAGGGGGGGTGAAAAGGGGGTCCCCCCAAACCAGCACGGCCTGGCCTGGCACCCTGCTTCAAGCCATGGGAGGCCCGCGCCTGGGCTCACTCTGCAGGCCCGGCTTCACCCCTAGGCCTGGGCACACCAGCCCCCAGGCCCGCCAGCCCCCAGGCCCGCCAACCGAGCCCTGAGCCGTGTGTGGAGGCCGGGCAGACGTTAAGGGGGGCAGGCAGTGCTGGGGCCACCTCTGAAGGAACATCTTCTCTTCCTGAGGCAACTGCCACCAGATGTCGGTAGAATTGTGGCAACAGGGAGCAGAACTCCCCGCAGAGCTGCTCGGGAGGGAGAGGATCTGGCCCAGAGGACAGGAGCTGAAAGAGGCCTAGCTGTTTTCTGAGCAAAAGGTGGTCCCTCTCTTCTGGGGAGAAGTTTTCCCTCACTGCAATGAAGCTTCTATAAGGCACAATGAGCCAGACTCTGTTTTCATCACCAGTGTCTCCCCAAGGCAGCGGGAGCTGTGCAGGAGGATGGGACAGAGCAGGGTGAAGTCATGTCAGCATCACGCTGTCGTGCATTTCCCCGTCACTGAGGTGTTGGACAAGTCCCTGTTGACGATCCCAGATGGTTCTAGGCATATGCTATTTCCACTTCTTTTATGTTCTATTTTTGGTAAAACCTCAGCCCTTGGAATCAGGTGGTAATGTGAGAGTTATTTTCCCTGTTTTGTTTGTTGAAGTGTGTTTTATGCTCTGCTGGCTGCAGAGAAAAGCTTAGAAGGGAGAAATGAATCATAAACCCAGATGAAGGTGAAAACAACTTCACTTTTAATTTACTTCTAACAAAACTTACTTTTAATAAAGCCTACTTTTAATTTTACAGTTTTGTAGCTAATCTCTTAATTCAAGGGATAGAGAGGAGGCTGTCAAATGTCTTTGAACTCCAGGATTTGCGCGTACTTTATTCTGATCTGACTTGTGATAAGGATTCGAACATTACGTTAAAGTCCGTGACAAACCTGAAGCCCTGGACTTGTTTGCTTCACGTTGCTGTTAAATATCCCGGTGTTGCGCTGTTTTTGCCTGCAGCTGCAAGAGAGGACACTGGCAGCAACCTTTGGACTGTGCCTCATCTGAGTGCGCTGGGGGCAAACCTAATCAATAGCTGGAGCAAAGTCCTTTCCCTAGAGCAGGAGGAAGTGGATATGTAAATGACCCAAGACCACCAATGGAAAGATTCTAATGCTTTGGGTTTTGTTTTCTTCCACAGACCTCTTTCAGTCTGGTGATCAGTGGAGAAAGGAGAGCTGCAGACCAGACAGCCCCAGGCAGGAACCTCTTGGAAGGTACCTGTGGGAGGCTGAGGAAGAAATAAGACAAAAGACATGGTGCTGCTGGTGTTAACTCCCAGACCTACAGAGTTAAGATCATAGAATCATAGAATCACAGACTGGTTTGTTTGAAGGGAACTTAAAGCTCACCCAGTCCCACCCCCTGCCATGGGCAGGGACACCTTCCACTAGACCAGGTTGCTCCAAGCCTCATCCAGCCTGGCCTTGGACACTCCCAGGGATGGGGCATCCACAGCTTCTCTGGGCAACCTGTTCCAGTGCTTCCCCCCCACGTTCTCTGGGAAGAATGTCTTCCTTACATCCCGTCCTGTCACTCGTGGCCCTCGGAACAAGTCCACCCAAGCTTTCTTGTAGCCCCCCACAGGCACTGGAAGGGGCTCTACGGTCTCCCTGGAGTTTCCCTTCTCCAGGATGAACACGCCCAACTCTCCCAGCCTGTCTCCATGGCAGAGGGGCTCCAGCCCTCGGAGCATCTTCGTGGCCTCCTCTGGACTCGCTCCAACCAGTCTATATCCTTCTGATGCTGAGGCCCCACAGCTGGACGCAGCACTCCAGGTGGGATCTCCCCAGAGCGGAGCAGAGGGGCAGAATCCCCTCCCTCGCCCTGCTGCCCACGCTGCTCTGGATACAGCCCAGGACTCGGTTGACTTTCTGGGCTGCCAGCGCACACGGCCGGCTCATGCCCAGCTTTCCATCCCCCAGTACCCCCAAGTCCTTCTCCTCAGAGCTGCTCTCCATCCATTCTCCACCAGCCTGTCCTTGTGCTGGGATTGCCCCGACCCAGGTGCAGGACCTTGCCCTTGGCCTTGTTGAACTCCATGGGATTGGCACAGAGAGGGAGTGGTCCCACCTCTCTAGCTTGTCCAGGTCCCTCTGTATGCCATCCCTTCCCTCCAGGATGTCACCTCACCACACAGCTTGGTGTCATCAGCAAACTTGCTGAGGGTGCACCTTCAGGTTCCTTAGGTGGTCCCGAGCCTGATCCTCTCTAACCATGAGCAGACTCCCACTACAGTATTCCTTCTCCCTGTCCTCCTTTCAGTCCTGGCCCATAAGCTCTTGGTCATCTCCTCATCCACCCCCAGATGTACGATGTCTCCGATGTGGAGAGCAACACACCCCCACGTCTCCCCTGCCTGTCCTTCCTAAGAGCCTGTATCCTTCCATTCTGACACTCCAGTCATAGGAGCCATCCCACCGCGTCTCCGCGATGCCAAGGAGGTCACAGCCCCCCAGGCATGCGCACGTCTGTCACTCCTCTTGTTTCCCATGCTCCGTGCGTTCGTGTAGAGGCATTTAAGATGGGCCCTGATGGAGCTGGCTTGCTGACTGGAGCCGCCGGAATTCCCTTGTCTTGCTCACCGGGTGCTCTCCTGTTGATCTGTGTCCTTCTCCATGCTCTGGGCATCTGCTGGTGGCGCTGGCCTCCAGCTGGCAGGAGTGGGCTGGGCTGAGGTTCCTCTCCTCTGCCAGCTTTAAAGCCCTCTTCACCAGGCTCCAAGCCTTTGCCCCAAGGTGGTCTTTCCCTTTTCATTCAGAGGTTCCCCATCATCGCCCCCAGACCAGGTGTCTCAAAGCGAGTCCCATGCTCTAGGTAGCCCAAGCCCTGGCCGTGGCACCGGTGCAGCAGCCAACTGTTGATTTGCCAGATTTGACTGGCCCTTTCAAACCTCTTATCTGTGACTGGGAGGATGGATGGGAATATTACCTGGGCACCAGCACCTCTTGCTGCCGCACCCAGGGCTCTGTAATCCCTTCTGATGGTCCTCGGACGGCTCCTGGCGGCATCACTGGTGCCCACGTGAAACAGGTATTTGTGGTGGTCCTTCCTTAGGGCCGTTGGACTCTGGTAGCCTCCAGACATGCTGTGGAGGTGAGACCTGGGCTCTAGATGCTCCTCACATGGGCAACTCTGGTTTTGCAGGCCCAGACAAAGCTTCATGCCAGGCGCCACTTGCCGGAATGGCTCCTGGGGGGGTTCTTGCTTTGTGTACAAGGATCCATTGTCAGTGACTGCTCCAACTTTGCCCCGCAGGACAAAGAGGCTGGCAGCATTTCAGTCTCCCCTCCAGCCCCTGACCTATCCCATTTCCTTTGCTCCCCAGACTTACCCCCGCTGTGGCACTGCTCACGTGCGAGAGCCCCTCTGCCTCGCCCCCTCCCCAAGGACAGTCTCCAGCGCTGGGAAGGACCGTCACAGACACATCTAGAAATACCCAGGAGAAAGAAAGCAGGGGGCTTGTTTGGAGGAGAAGGGTGGATATTCTCTACTATTCTCACCAGCATCTGCCCTTTCTGCAGAAGGGAACCCTCCCCCCGCCAGCCCTTTCACCAGCGCGCTGAAGGCGGCCATGCTCTGCTTTGTTTTCCTGACGCGCTGCGATGGCTGAGGAGTCCCATTCTCCCCGTTTCCTCCCTCCGCTCCGCGGCTGTTACAAGAGAGGGGAGCTCGGAGCACTGTGGAGCAGGAGAGCTGACAATCAGGACTGGGAGACAACGCCGCCTTGCACAATACCCCCCCAATTAGCCATTCATCCCTGCTACCTCTGAAATGGGGAGCACAACCCTTGCGCTGGGAGATAAAACAAGAAGGGCTTCAATAGCACTGATTTAAATTAGGTCAGGCTAGCTTTTGTGTGCAGGGACCACACAATAGCAGTCACACGACTGCGGAGGGGAGCAGCATAAAGGAAAAGAGGCCAAGCAAGTGGCACAGATGCTCAGAGCTGGGTGCTGGGAGATGAGGGGTGTACGGACGGGAGCGATAGCAGAGGGGCAGATGCTCCAACCAGCGCGTGACGCTGGTACGTATGGGGGGGGGACGGACATGGTCACCACGGGGCCGAGGTCAAATACTGCCTCTGCAGCAACAAACCCATCGGCTAGTTCTGCCACACCCAGGGGTGCGAGGGCATGGCCACGCATCCTTGGAATTTCGTCTGTAAGCGTAACTGGTTACGAGGCAAAGGGGTGACAGTGACGTTGACCCATAACATCCTCCCTGAACGCTAGCACAGGCCCTGGCCATCATACAGGGAGGAAGGGGCACAGACACCCTCTGGGGCCTTTGTACTGCGGGACTTAACTTCTTATACCTCTGGCCCAGAGATACTGCTCTTCCTCCCGGCAAAAAAACCGAAAAAGAGTAAAAGATAAAGGACAGTAGTTTTTCTGGAGCGCTCGGCAAGTCAGGGTGTGAGAGGGACGACAAAGCCCCAGAGACCTGGGTTGCAATCCCCAGCATCGACCAGGGTTTGCAGTTTCTTTCCCCCCATAAGTTCATCAGAAGCCCACCCCCCGCCTGAACACGCGATGTGCTGTAAAATCCTACACTCAGTGCTTTGCGAATCGGTGGGTTTGGGTCAAAATCAGGAACTCCTTCCAAGTCATCTCTTCACTCCGGTTCTCAGAGCCACCTGAGTGTCTGGCTGCCCTCGGACAGAGATCCCGGAGACGGTTGCTCAGGAGAATATGAGCACTGGAAGGTTGTTCCAGTTCTCACCCCAGTATCGTTAATATTCGTATCGCTGTTCTGACAATAGTTATGCAGATGTTTGTGTTTATCTGGCAGTGGGGGAACATGAGCAGCAGTAACCCTCTGCTCAGAGCTATCAGGAAGAGCCTCATCTTTTCAGGCTGGGCTGAGCAAGCTGTTGTCATGGTCTACATGACTTTATCCAGGTAAGACCACTTGAAAAGGAAGGTCAGGTAAGTTTAGAACCAAGAGCTCCCCTCTGTAAGTCTCCCAGGCAGAAAACCTCTCACACTGAATGGTCTTTTGTGACCCAGACTGTACTTCTCCAGGTAACACCGCTACAGTTGGCCAAAGAACTACTGACGGGAGAAAATGTGGGTGTGGAAATGTTGAAAGACATAATCAGCCATTTAATATGGCGGTCCTCATCCTTTTTGAATCGAAGGACAACTTCTTTGGCAGTTGCAAGAAGTTGTAAACTACCATTTAATCAAAATACTCATTGTATTCCAAAGTAAAAATTTTCTTGCCAGGATTACACTCATCAGAATTTCAACCACTGATCGTAAAAAAGTGGGTGAGCCAAAGGACTGAGTGTGCCAGCCAGCGCCAGAAGGAGAAAACTAGGCTAAACTTTGAATTATCAGTTATTCTCATGCTCCCTCATTAGTTTGTTCACATAGAAATGACCTTTTTTTTAAAACACAAGACAATTTAGGGTCATTCCGTGGGCCATCTTCTCACCCCGAGTGGCCTATGCTGTTCACAGGTTGATCTAAGCGTACCGCTTCCTGCCTGCGTACACCAAGAGTAGAATACCCAGTGGCCAGAAGCTGTTATTGGAAAGATACACGCTAAAAATAAGTTGTCCTTTTTTAAGAGTCGGTGTAATTGAGCACTGAAATAGTGCCTGTTGTAGGGAGGTGGCCCTGAAGGCATCAAGCCAAAATGAGACATGTTGCTAAAAGGTATGTTTGCGTTCAGCCAGATGGTCAGAGCTTTGATGCATGAAGCACCGAGCGAAATTATCTACCCAGTTTATGTAGGAAGCCCGTCTGGAGCAATCGTAATAGCCCTAATTTCTCTCAAAATACAAATATATGGCTGCTAGTTTTCACTGCTTTGCTGCTATACTATTGGGCATATTTTTTAGCCTTTTCGTTGTGAGAACACGACTAAACCAACACAAAAAAAGTCCTGCTTTGGTCTTCATTTTGGTTAACTTCCCAAAGGCCTCGTCCACACCGCGGCGGAGGCTGGAGGTGCCCAGGGACCAAAAGCAGTTTAACTGTGGCAGCGTAAAACCCCGTGTTGGCTGGTTCGTTCTGCGGCTGCGCTCCGCTCCCTCGCTGCTGCCTCTGGTGCCTCTCCCTGCACGGTAGAGACCGAAAAGGCAAGGCTCCCGCTCCTACGGAAAACTTTGGGGGGGTAATCCGTGCGGGTTCCAAACAAGAAGACTTTATATGTAATCAGGTTAATAGTACACACATCCATATACATACATAAATGAGAACTATATAATTAGGTATGTAGAACTAGAGATGATTCTTCTGAAGCAAAGGACATGATCCGGGATGTTCCCGAGTTGTGATTTTGTAAATCCCGGTATTACTGAGATGGCCTCTATCACCTGAAAACTCACCTGAGTCCTTCAGCTCTCCAGCAACCGCTGCAGAAACAAACAGGTTTTGCAGAAGGATGGTTTATTCCCCGGATATTTATTTGCTAGTTTGGGTATTTATTTTTTTATTATTATTATTTGTTTTGTTTATTTCTTCCTCTTTTATCAGCTCCAGCTGAGACAGGAGAGGGTGGGAGGAGGGTTTTGTTCCTCTGCAGATAACAGGAGGCTGTGTCTGTGCAGCCATGGTGACAAGATCCAGGGCGCTTTCTGGCTTCCAAGCAATTTGCTCCCCACCCCTGGCTCCCAAGTAAAAGTGGGGCAGAGAGAGAGGAGCTTTTGTTTCTCAAGTGCTTCAGCTGTTGCTACTAATTAAGCGAAGAGCTCTAGTGCCTTCCCACCTCCCAAGCCTAAGGAGGATCTAGTTGGGGTGAAAGGAGAGTCAAGAGGCTGCACTGCTGCTTCCCAGCATCCGGCTCTGGCTATAAGGCTCTCCGGCTCTGCCCCAGCCTTGCCGGGTGACCCATGGCCAACCCTATGCCTCAGATTCTCTGGCTGCAGGGGGGAAGAAATGAGAGAGACCAAGCTCAGCATGAGGCCAGATGGAAACTACCACCCTGCTGTTCAAGGTGTTATTATCAGTTTAATGCAATGTTCCCAGCTTCTCAGACGTGCTGACTATCAGCGGACTGCTCTTTCCTTCTCCAGCCTTCCCTGGATGTCATCCCCTTCTCTCCCTCTCTCTGGGATGCCAGCCCCTTCCCTGAGCTCCAGCAGCATTTCTGCAACCTGCCCAGTTTGGCATTTTTAACCCCCTCCAGTGCAACCAGGATGAGCTGGAGGAGCCAGATGAACTGTCAGCAGCCAGGTGTCAGGAAAATGGCCTTTCCAGGGGGCAGTGGTGGGTTTTGGGAGAAGGGGAGCAGGGTGGGGAGAGGGCAGGGTTCACAGCAGCTGCGAGGGCCGTTGAGGATGAGCGACATTGCCTCTGCCCAGTTCTACAACAGGGAACACATCCTGTACCGAAGCATTGCATGTATGTGGGAAGGACTGCAGAGAGGAAAAGAGGGTGGAGATGTGGAGAGAAAGAAAAAAAAAATTATTGGAGGGAATAGGAATGCTGCAGGAATCCAACAGCGCACGGAATCGAGCTCCATGTCCTGGCTCAGCTCTGCAAGATGCCCAGTCACCAAGGACTGAAGTAGCAATGGAGGTCGTGGCCGCTCCCCTGGGCCTCTGCGCCCACTGAACGCCGTTGGATAGCTTCAGCCCAGGGTCTCGCAGGGAGAAATCCGGGGCCTCACTCTGGAACAGATGGTCTCGCTCTTGGGCCCCATCTGCCAGGCAACACTGAGGCAGTTGGTCTCTGCAGCGTTGAGCAGAATCCTGTTTACTTTCCCCTCATGTCAGTGAGGTATGTGTAGGGTAGCCGAGGCCCGGAGTTCCAGGAGCAGCCAGGAACTCAAAGGTGCAAGAGAGTAACCCAAGAGGCGTCTGAGAGGGCCAAGCACTGTGGCATCAGCCAGCCCTGAGCTAAGCCAGAGCCCTGCCTGAGAAGAGGGGTCAGGATGTTGATTGGGAAGCCCTTGATTTGTGTGCAGGAGGAAATCCTGTGGGCTAAAGGAGAAATCCAGATGAAAGTCTCACGAGGAGCAGCCTGCAGGAGAGGTGCCAGGAGTGATGGGCAAGCGAGCCTCATCCGTGATGAACTGGCTGGTGCCCAGGCTGCTGAGGAGCACGCGGTGTGTTGGGTGGAGGTCTCTGGCACTGGATTTACCTGGAGCCAAGTCCTGAGCATGCATTCATGCTTCTTGAATTGCAGGAGGGGGAATAGAAAAGGCAGCAGCCTCCCTTCTGTGACCCAACCAAGTGTGTTTTTCAGGGTGTCTGGGTCATATGGAAATCTTAGTGAGCTCAGCTTACTCAACCTCAGTGTTTCTGGAGGCAAAGGTACTGGCTGCTCTGGAAAAGCTCAGCCTTAGTGCTCAGAAATCTCAAGTAGAAATCCTTGTCAGCAAAAAAAATGCCCTCGTGCTGGACCCTTCCTTCACCAGCATTCACAGATGAGGCTGGCTGGGCAGAAGGGGTTGGAGAGATGGAGCGGTACCTCACAGCTTCCTCTCCTGTCCTTGCTGAGGGCATAAACAGTCTCCATCCACCAAGGATGTGGGCAAGTGTCCTTAGACACTATTAAGTACACACAAAAATAGCAAGTGAGACCAGCTCCCCTTCAGCAGCACCAGCCAGGTTTGCTGCAGCACGCCTGCTAAAAGAACTTCGCTTACTCTTTTCTCGGTTCTGATACCGCAGCCCAGTACCAAGGACCACAGAGGATATCGTGCATCCGTGTGCTAGCGCATGTTTTCCAGAGCCCTTGGCCCCAGCAGCCGGGCTGGTGAGGTCCTGCTCTCTTGGGTTGCCAGGTTAGGCAGTCAGTACTCTAATGGGGCTTGGTGAGCAGAGGGCACGGAGCGTTACTTTCTCCCCTCCCCTGAGGGTTCCCATCCGTAGAGGCTCCGGCGCAGGATGCTGCCTGTGTCGGCTCCGCAGTAATCAGCCCAGAGGCAGCAAGTGGAAACTTTCGGGTTGCAGCCACTTAGTTTCATTAGAAGCATCAAAAGAGAAAACAGGTCTCAGGTGGGGCAGTGCGAGGCAGAGACATGCAGGAGGTGGGGGAGAGGGGATGTGCAGCTTTGTTTTACGTGTCACTTAGTAGGTAAAGCTTCAGCTACCGGCTAGAGAAGAGAGGTAGGAAAGAGGGGCAGAGACAGCCTGAAGCTAGGCCCTGTCACCCATGTTGTTCCAAGAGCTGTCGGAAGGTCACACAGCTCTGTAAAAACTGCTCTAAATGCACCTCACAAGACCAGAAATGCATTTGGCAAGTCCCATCCCGCTGCCCTAAGGCTCCCTCCCTGCCTCACCTCCCTTCCAGATGAATTTTGTCTGAATCTCCCTTTAACAACCTTGTGCAGTAGAAATTGTATCCCCTTCCCAGCATCTTAATTGTCCCTACAGATGCAAAGAATTTTCCCTGATGTTTAGCCTGAGTCTTCCTTGTTCAACACAAACATGATGCTGTTCAGAGGTAGAATATTAAGGGCTGGAGTCGCCACTGTAATAAAGTATTGATTTCAGTGGAGCTGAGCTCAGTGGAGGGGAGTCTGCCCAGCCTTGCTCCCTCGCCTTGTGCCCCAGGAGAACGTTTTGTGTTAGGCTAAACGCCTCTGGAAGTGCCTCTGGGCTTTGCACGCCGTGTGAGCCGTTCTGCTTAGACACACTGAAGCAGGCAGGGCTCAGGATCAGGCCTGGAATGACATTTCCGTCTGGCAGTAGGGATGTTACCAGCCTTGGTCTCACTGGGCAGTTTGAATGGTGTGGCTGGCTGCTCTCCTGAGCAGACCTCATAGCCCTGCCGGGCCGGAATTCTTCCGCCAGCAGCACCCCTCTACCCCTCACCTCCCATTTCATTCACGTCCTCACCCAAGAGCAGGATTTCATTCAACTTCACACCTCTAAGCCCTGTTTCCCTGCTCAGAGTTTTCACTTAGCCGTCTCAGATAAAGCAACGTGCACAGCGGTGGCTTCGGGTGGGCTTTGGGAGTGGGACATTGCTGTGCACATCTGGTAGGCAGGCAGTGGGTTTAGGTTTGCCTGCTGCCCAGAAGCAGCAGCTGAGGTCTTGAATCAGGGAAGATCCATCGTTTGTTCCCTGTCTTTTGTGGTTAATTCTGCCCCACAGTACCTCCAGAGCTGAATCCTGCATCCGGATCCTCTTCCTCTGTGGGTAGCAGCATCTCTACCCTCCTCTGCGGCTGGGAAAGGGATCTCTCTGCCTCGGAGGGGAGCACGAGTGTTAACAAGATGCTGTGGGTCCAACATTTGTGTTTCTAGCTCTCCCTGCCTCTGCAGCAGCTTTCTGTAAGATGGAAGAGGGGAGGTGAAGGTTTGGTGATGGCCATGCCGTGGCTGAGCCCGCAGCTGAACTAGAATCACTGAAGTAGAAGGCAGGGCCCCGAGTGAGGCTGCAGCAGCTCCCGGATTCTGCTCCTGTTTTGCCAATGACCCTGGCCAGATCCTCTTGCCTCTATGTTTCTCTTTGTCCTGTAGCAAGCAGGGATCTGCAGCCAGGGAGCAGCAGCTATTTCGATAATTAAGGCAGGAAAAAGTGACCAAGAGGTCCCAGAAAAACAGATCCCAGATTCCTGAAGTCCCACTCGTGAAAAATTGATGCCTTTTGTTTCTGGTCCATGCGGAGTTTGTGGACACAGACGTCCTTTTATTCCTACCCGGATGAGCTGTTTTTACGTGAGCTCCTGTCCACCAGCCGCGCATCTCATCAGAAGGATTGGTTTGTTAGCACTGGCGATGGCTGCGGAAATAATGGTGTCTGGAGACAGCTGCACCGTTCTCCAGCGAGCTCTGCCCTGCGATGGCCGGGCTGGGACAGGGAGCCCGGGCAGCCAGGAGATGGAGCAGCCTGCCTCCTCAGCATGGCGCAGGCCGGGAAGGGAGAGGGAGCCTGGGCCCTCAGCAGAGCTCTCCTCTTTGATGAAGCAGATGTGGCTGCTTTTTTATGCCACAACCGCTGTGTGTTTGCGAAGAAGCAAAAAGGCTCACAGATTTGTGGCTCGGGGCTGGGACACGGGGCCTTTCATTTTCTTCAAGGGCTCTCGAGGAAGATCTCATTGTACCTGCTTGGAATTAATTCTGCCATTCCCCGGGCTGATCACAGACTCCCCACGCTGGAGTTCAAGAGATGCCGTCCAATTTCCTTCTTTGTCTGGGACAATTGATGTCCTGGGATGGAGCCGCATCAACAGCCAGGTTCTGATTCTGATGAAGGCTACCCAGGCCTGGCTTGGAGCCTCCTGGAAATGGATTCTCCAAGTCTCCCTGCAGCAGCTGCTGACAGCTTTGTCCCTTTCCCCGACGCACACCCTTGTCCCCCAAGCCAAGGACCCCCTCTGTGCCCCATCAGCAGAAAGCGCTGTTCTGTTTGGGGCTACCTCAGAGCTGCTGGCACAACAAAGCTGTTTTGTTTTTGGCTGAGCGCTCGGCATCTGAGCTCTCGTGTGGTTGGAGCCCATTTTTTTTGCAAGAATGAAAACAGTGGATTAATGAGCTGCTTGTGGCTAATGTGCAGGGTTTCTCAGAACTGGTGCTATTAGAGCCCAGCGTCATGTAGGAGGTAAATGGCAGCACATGGTGAATAAAGCAGTGATATAATAGGTTTAAGTAGTCCATTTCCCTTTGGAGTGTTACTGATAACATGCCCAAATGCATACAAGACCATTACCTTAATGAGTAAGACCGCTCTCTGGCAGAGCACACACTGCAGCTCCTCACAAGGGGTTTATTTTTCATCATTTTCATCCAAAAAAAGGTTTGGGTGGTTGAGTTGGAGTGGGGTGCAGGGAGGGTAGGACAGAGACTGAGGGGAAGAGAAGAAACATGGATGAGAGTAGAAGGGGAAGAGAAATGAAGAAGGGAGGTGAATAAATGCAGAACAGGCATGTTGTGGTTTGGACCAACATGGTCTCCAGGAACCCCAGTAAGAGGAACTCCCATGCCACACGGAACAGTTACCGGACATTTGACCTTCTCTGTGGGAAGGGACACCTCCTTCTTTGGAAACATCGTTGTCCGCTGCCAGAAGTGAAAGGCTGTTCTCTGCTTTCAATTTTCAGTGACCCAACATTGCCGTTTGCCTCTGGCAGCCCCGGTCAGTTCAGAATTAGCATCAATTTTTGGTGATTCTACCCACATCAGTGGTTTCTCAGGACTCAGCCTCTCCCATCAGCGCGTGCTCGCTAACCGCCAGCCTAATTCTGCGCTAGTTACGCAGTTTGTTGGAGCTACTCCACGCTGATACCACTGCACGTGAGAGCAGAATGGGCCTCTGCACCGTTCCTCACGCAGAGTTTACTCTTCTCCTGGGACGTGGAGCAGCACCGCCTGAAAAATCTCTTTGAAGCACAGTGGCCATATGTTTTGTGAATTTGTTTCTAACCTGTGCGGTGGGATCTAAATTCGACTGTAATATGTGCTCTTGTGCCAACTGAAGCTTTGTTTTCACCACCACTTTCTGGAATCTCCCTGTGGAGGAGACACTGGATTCAAACCCAGTGTCAGATGACCCTAAATTAGCCGTTTGGAATTCACCGCGAGGAGAGTTCCACAGAGGTGTAATTCTGTTGGGGTCCAGTGGCAACAGCATCTAATTTTCTGCAGAATAAAAGTGATGAGAATCACTAGGGACCAGAGTTCCTCAACAATTATTATTAAGATCCCTCTGAAAGCCTAAACCAGTGATCCACAGCAACGCTGAGGAATATAAACATGGGCTGACCAACCCAGAGCAGACGCATCCTTATCCCAGCGCGCTGGCCCTGCTAGTGCGTAGAGGAAGATACTCAGGACAGTGCACAAGGGTGTATAAAGAAATAGGCTTCTCCTACCTGTAGTTTTGTAGCTTCCAGCGATCTGCAGGGACTGCCTGGATGTTGCATCCAGACTATTAAATTTAATCGCCACTGATAGACCAAACCTCCATAAACTTGTCTAAAGCCTTTTGAACCTATTTATACTTTCAGTCTACACAATATCCTGTGGCAAATGAGCTCCCAAATTTAATCATGTGCTGTGTGAAAAAGCGCTGCTTTTGGTTTGTTTTAAACTTTCCTGTAATTTCACTGGGGCACCAACTGCTCGTAATGTGAAAAAAAGCATCTGAGATAATCTAGGGGACATAGAACCCAGATTTTATTGCAAAGGCAGGTGATTTTGACTTCTGAGTGTTAAAACCACTCTCAAAATGGAACATAGGTTCTACTTTTAATGCTTCTGAAAATACTGCCTGCGGTGCTCTTGTTTGCTCTTCAGCTTGTTTTGATTTGTTTTGTTTTTTCCTTTAACCTCTGCTTACGAGCCGCTCTAGCCCCTGACAGGTCCAGTTCTCCGGCTTCGTGTTTACTCCGTTAGCATGGGCTTTGTTTTTACAATAGTCTCCTTTTAACTGCCTCAGCAGCTGAGGGTCCGTTGCTGGAGACGTGAACACAAACTCAACCAAGGGTGGGCAAGTTTGGCTGAATGACCTCTTTCTCCTCATTATATTTGCGATGGTCTCGGTGTCACAAGTTCAAGTACATGCACATGGGGTTTAATACAACACGGAGATAAAGGCAGGGAGAAAGCCTTCCACACTCTCCCCTGAGGCATGAACATACTCTGCCGCTACTTGATTGTGCCTTTTGCAGACATCTCATTAAAAGTGTGTTCATTACACATAAACATACCTGTGTACTTTGGCAGGCACGCATGCTCACACACATAATGTGAACATGGCGAGGGGTAGCTCACCCTGACACAAATAGGCCTGATTCCTTACGTACGCTCCGACAGAGACCTTGGCTCTAACAAGCAGTTGCTCGTTCGTGGCCTTTTCTGCCCTCCACGGAGTTGTATCTTCCTGGGTGCATCGTTAACTTACACTGTCTCATACGCAGTTCTGGGCATGCCTCCTCTTGCTTAAGCCTTTGAGCTTAGTCCAAATAAGATTTCTTCTCAGTCTGATGCACCTCCAGTATCAAACACCAGCACTGACGGCTCTGGTGTGGTGTAAATGTGAGTTCGGAGGCACAGGAACCGGACCCTTTCAATCTTTCTCTTCCCACCACGTCAATCCAGTTCGCTGCATGAAGCCATTCCCATCATATGTTCTTGCAGGCACTTGTTCCAGTCTGGGAGATTAGATAAAAGGTAGTGGATAAGCATCTTCTGAAAGCAGTTGGACCCAGAGAGTTAGTGAGGAAACTCTATGTTCCTGGGAAAAAGGAGAAAGGCTTTGGAAGGTAAAGGGAATGAGGAAACTGAGCATGTTTGAGACGTTTCCCTGGGCGTTCGTGTCCTTCAGCGGTGCAAACCGTCGTGTCGGTGGGGATACATCAGCGTTGCTCTACAACGTCTCTTCTCCCTAATGACAGATGATCGGACGAGGGGGAATGGACTCAAGCTGCGCCAGGGGAGGTTTAGATTGGATGTAAGGAAGAAGTTCTTCACCGTAAGGGTTATCACACACTGGAACAGGCTGCCCAGGGAGGTGGTGGAGTCACCATCCCTGGATGTGTTTAAGAGACGGGTGGATGAGGTGCTGAAAGATATGGTTTAGTGGCAGACTGATACGGTTGGACTGGATGATCCCTAAGGTCTTTTCCAACCTAGCGATTCTATGATTCTATGATTCTATGAACGAAGTTGACGTTCTGCTGCCGAGGATGCGAGCTTTGAGGGGAAGGTCTGGCACAGCGCTAAGGACCTCTGGAGCCGCCTTGCAGCTAGCGCTTACCCCATGGCTAACAAAACCGGAGCAGCGTTAACAAGCTTGGGAAGTTACTGTTAGGGCCCACGGCGCAGATGCACACACCCTCCCCACCCTCCTCCGCCATAGCCACCGGGAAAGGAAGCAAGACAGGCTGCTGTAAGACTGCCTGGCGTATTTGGAAGCCTGGTGTTGCACCACGGCGCCACCTGCCAAGTCAACTGCGTTTGCTAGTCCAGGGACTTCATTTGTACTGCCAAGGGCTGCTGGCCTGGTACGCGCGTGCAGCACACGCTCGGCGTGTGAGACAATGCCGCCACGCGGAAGGGGAGCAGGGGCGAGAGGGCGCACGCCTGCAGAAGCCCCTGTCATAGAATCATAGAATCAC
>NW_010229126.1:0-457 GCF_000690775.1 Eurypyga helias
TATATATATATATACACCATGAAGGCTGAACTTCTCTAAGTCTTTCTGAGCTCTAAAGAAAAGCAAACAAAAAAAGAAATTAGTGCCCCGTCTCCTCTGCAGGTGGGGAAAGGGGAAGAGGGGAGGAGAGAGAAGTATTATGTCACAAGCAAGTATTTGCCTGAGGTCTCGCTGTAAATATCTTTTCTAAAAACATTAATTAATGAACTAAAGTAGGGTAGGATTGGAACAATGTGCCTGTGCTATGTTATTTCCTTATTTATATCTTTTTTGACTGAAATTTGCAATAAATGTGTCTCATTTTTTTGTTTGCTTTTGTTTTTGTTATAGGAAATGTTCAGCATTTTGTGTCATGATGGGAATTTTAATGAATGTAAAACAAAAGCATTAGTAAGGGGTAATGCCCAGTATATGAATCAGGTAGGTGCATGTATTCATTAGCACTGATTACTAACAC
>NW_010229126.1:496-10544 GCF_000690775.1 Eurypyga helias
GGTCAATCAGATGCACCACAAAAAGACTTATAAAAGAGTTACTGACACTTTTCATGTTCACTTCTAACTCTGGGTTGATCCAAAGTTTGTTCGCAAAAATGCTGGTGTAATCTTAGGCCAGAACACCAGAACTTCCACTCTCTTTTTCACAAGTACGGTCCTCTTGAGGGGTTTAGAAATGTAAGTGCCCAGAAGAAATGGGTCAATCAGATGCACCACAAAAAGACTTATAAAAGAGTTACTGACACTTTTCATGTTCACTTCTAACTCTGGGTTGATCCAAAGTTTGTTCGCAAAAATGCTGGTGTAATCTTAGGCCAGAACACCAGAACTTCCACTCTCTTTTTCACAAGTACGGTCCTCTTGAGGGGTTTAGAAATGTAAGTGCCCAGAAGAAATGGGTCCTGAAAAGAGTCTGCTCTGAACAGCAACCTTTACACATGTCACAAGTGAAGGAATGTTTGTGCCTACCCATGGGGAATTAACTACTTCCCCTTGCAGCCTGGCCACTTCAAAGATAAAGCAGCAGCTTTTTTTCTCTCTCTCTCTTTTTTTTTTTTCCTTATCCTTAGGGATGCTAACATCAACAGGTACGCAGTGCTGATGGATGCAAAGTATTTTATAACAGACTCCAGAAATCAGAGAAATTCCAACAGAGCAGTGGAAAAAGCCATACATTTGATATATAACACATAATATTCCAACTGTCTCAGCAGTAATTACTGTCAGGAAAAGCAACACAGTCTCAAAGATAGAGACCTTTTGTCAGAGGCATAAGAGGCCAGAATCATACCTGGTGCACCCCTTTGGCTGTCAGTCAGGTCATGCATTAGGTGAGTTTGAGTTATCCCTTTGACACAACTTTCTTTTACCACCTGCATGGATAAAACATAGCACTGATGCTCTTTTGCTTAAGGTAGAGATCTGGGTTTTGGGGAGCCAATTACCTTACTTTACCTGCATATCGATGGAAAAATAGACATTTTAGGCAAATGTATAGGTAATGACTACAGAGCAGTTGACTTACATGCTTAAGTATCCCTGAAGACCTAAGCCACAGTTCCTGTTTCTTCCTGGTTATTTTCAACCTTATTTCCTCTCTAAAACTATCTGATAATCAGATTAGTTGTCTAGATCTAAGCATACCATTTTCCACTCCTGTATCATTATTTACTTATTTATTTCTACTCTTTTTTTATGCACTTACTTATCTTAGTTCCATTGTTTCCTGATCAATATATGGCAGAAACCTTCTCATCCGTAATAGCAGACAAATTAGTTGGAGGATGCAAATGGTCCTGCTTTTTTTTCAGTAAATTATTCAAAAGACTTCACAAATATTCCCACAGGGTCAGGCTTATCAGATACCTGAGAATTTTTCCAATAAGCCCAGGATAATTTGAACTGGATGTTTGATAACCTGTAAACAAGAATGCTATAAAAAGAATGATAACGGTGGAGTCTTTGATACAGGTCAGTCCAGGCAGGATGAAAATGTGCTGAGTCCAAATCACAACATTTATTTCAGGACCCCAGAATGATTCCTAGAAATCATAAGGTAGGCTTTGGTGAAACGAGAGAAACATTTTTGCTGTTAAATGACCATCTAAAATGAGACAAGTTCAGAACTTGAAAAATTCACCTCACTATTATTCTTCGGAGGTCTGATTCATAGATCAGTGAAAGCATTTCAAAGACTCCCTTTGATTTTAGTGGACTCTAGATCAGTCCTCATGTGAATTGCAGGAGACATCATATCGGTCCATGTATAGATAAGCATCCAAATGCACTCACCATATTTGCAAGATAATACATTTATGTTTGAGGGTATTGAAACGGAATACTGTGATATTTTAGACTCCATGGTTCAAATTACTTTCTTTTACATTCCTCTGTTACCTACACCCTTTGTGACAGAGCTAATGTATGGTTTTATAAACTTGACAAAGTGTTCACCCCTGATGGCATGATTCTATGGGTCATTGGGAAGAAACCTTCTGGTTTCTGTGAATCCAGCCTTGCTATGAAGCTTTGCATCAGCATGTAAAGAGAGAGCGTAATGAATGATTTTTTTTTTTTTTTTATTTCTCCACATGTCCAGACACTTCTGGCCTAAAAATCAACAGACCTCTCCAGTAGTGTCAGTGGGGAAGCTGTGGATGGGACATACCTAGGAAGGGCAGGACACAGAGAGATAGGAAACAGTATGTCTACATCATGCCTCTCCCAGTCAGGTTGACTGAGGTTTGCCAATACAAATGTTCATATTGAACTAGACTGGGATTTAAGTATAATATAGCTGGTGGTATTTCCCACCCCAACCTCTAAATCACATTTAGACTGACACCCATGAGGCTTCTTCTGTGCATTACTGCTGCAACAAAAAGCATCCCATAGCAGCCTGACTGTCTACAAAACAGACAGAGGCCTGAGAGGTCAATAAAGAAGTCCCTTAGGGGCCTCTGAGGGCTCCTTGCATGTGAAGAGATCCCCTACAGACAGTTTAAGGAATGGTAGGTCTGGGTGCTGTAAAATCAGTTTATAATGAAGCACCTTATGTAAATGCAGAAGGCCTGGAAAACCCACCACATCCTTTAATTCACACCGCAGTTACTATATTTTCTTACAAAGAAAACACTTGTAATTGTTGCTTCATTTTTAACGTTAGAGGTAAAGAATCATTTCTTATAGAAGTTGCTTGCTGTAGTGCATGTGATTACGTATACAGTGCCGAGCAGACAGAATTAATCCCCAGACCTTGTTCCTTCCTTCTAGCATTTTTCTTTATCTGTGATTGACTTCAATTTGCAGAGTCTTTGAAGCACAGCTCATCTCTTTCTGAGTATCCGGAGAGATCTTAATATTTTATAGGTATTACCACAAATAGCTTTTCTTTCTTCTTTGTTTTAGATGAGACCCATCAGCAAAGTGTGGTTTAAAAGAAGGCAATGTACCTGGGTCATTTCTTTTCCATGGCAGGATTCCAAGCCGGGACTTCCTATTGCTTTTCAGTTTCTCAGATGCTTGTTAGTCATTAACTGTTTGTATGAAAAGAACATATGTTACAATTACTTAAATGAGAAAATAATAGAAAGTGTAAACCGAAACATGCATCTGGTTGTCTTTTAAAATCATTAGTATGCCTACTAGACTCAAATTCCTTGACTAAATAGCAAGGCAATTTTGATTATAGGAAGTAATTTCTTTGTAAAACATTCAAGTCTTTCCTGTAAGCTTGGGGAGAGGGGCACTGCTTTGTTTATTGTTTGGGTTTGGTTTGGTTTTTTTTTTTTTTTTCTAGAAGAGGAAATGTCAAGAATAGACCACTATTTGCTTATTTAAATGTTGCAGCCTGTATACATTATAATTAAAGTTTGTTTCTGTCAGGGGAAAAAAAAAAAAAAAGGCTTTTCACTGTGCACCAGTTAAAAATTCAATTACATAAACTAGAAAATTAGAGGTTCCCCTTTGGCTGGATACAGATGACCACAATTGCAGACCATGTAAACACTTCCTGACCTTCCTGTACTAACCAAATTTCTGTTTATTCCAACTTTCACAAGTCAACTCTGTCAGGGACTGTAAAAGGGATTATCAAGGCTGTCATGGCAAGCTTTATATATGTGTGAAATAAGGTCAAACTGATAAAAAACCGGCAATGCTTTTTAAGACTATTGGTGATCAGAGTGATGAAGAAATAAAGGAATTTGCGTGTGTGTAAGTTAACCATGTTCAACTTAATCTAATTGTGATTCTCATTGCTCCACTTCTGGAAAGCATCTCTCTGCAGGATAGCCCTTAACCAGATACTTAATTTGAAATGTGTGTTTCTCCTTTTGAAATCAATTAATATAATAAACGTGTTTAAAGTCAGTCATGACATTAGGTGATAGTCTAGAAGCGACAGATTTCAAGTGCAAACCTAAGCATTTTCCTGAATTAAAACCACACCAGGTTTCAACAGAAGAAATATTTCCATCACTGCGAGCAATTTGTAGGAAGAAATAATGTTTTTCATTAGATTAACTGTTGAAGCTTGACCGAACTTTCAGCTGCATGGAGTTAAAAAGGGCTTCTTTGCCCAAAAGCCAAACTGCTCTTTAACCAATATAGTAAACAAACAAACTTTGCTCAAGGCTAAAAATAGCAGTGGCACCCAAACCTGTTTTTCTTATACAAGCCTCCTTCCTAATGTGTTACCTATTGGGACAACACCCCACAGAGACAAACCTGTTATTTTTCTGCACACATTCCCAACTGAGCACTATCCAGGTGTTCCTCAGATGACCCAGAAAGAAAGCATTATGTTATTATTTTGTTATACTCCATTAAACTTGATTTTGGAGCCAATCGGAGGTAATGTGTGTGGGCTTCATATCTGGTGCTCCTAAATCCCATCAATTAATATGTACACCAAACCTTTCTCTTAGAATATTTTACACAATGAACAAAAGAATGCCATTTGTAAAAGGCATAAGAACCTATTTCTACTGTATGCTATTCCATCCTCTCTTATCTAGCCACTTTATCCACATGGATTTCTTCCAGAAGATAAATCTTTCAATCAGGATTTCTTTATGAGCTGCAGCCCTTGTACTGTGAGGTGTATATCAAAATTTCAAGACAATTTTTTTCTCTTGATTTTGTTAAACAGTACAAAAGCTTTAAAGACCAAGAAACCTTAGATGTCTATTCATCCTACTTGCAAAAATATTTTGCAGCATTTCTTTTTTCCACTCAACACAAGTGAACAAGGTTATTCTGTGTATTATCCTAAATATACCAAAAGTCCCAGATATTAGATCAATTTAACTATGGCACTAAAAAGAGGCTAGGCTGGACATAAATGTTGTTTTAAATCAATTGCTGATGTATCATGTTAATTTATTTATTCATTGCACTGATAAATGATGATGTACAAAGGATGCTCTCTTAAAAGATCTGTGAAAAATTGTCATAGTGAATCTTAAATCTCCATTAATGGAGCATAAATTTTGGGCTCATTACTGTTTATATACAGGGTTATATACTTCTTTCATCTTTCTTCTTCCCTGAAATATCTTCTCTCTTTTCCTTCAACTAGTTTTTCTCTGCTACCTCCAAAGGTCCCTTTCATTGTTGTCAATCAATATATGTGTACAGCTGGATAAAAACAGCAATTTACGTTCCATTAGAAATTCACATATTTTTATCCTGCAAACTCTTCATTTTCATATAATTAAAACAAACAAGAAACCTCTACAAAATCCAAGCTACTGAGCCTGTCTGGAAGTACTTATACGTAACTTATACATTCCATACATATGTAAATTTAAATACGTAATTTCCACCAAGTCTGGTATAAAATGCATCTCTCTGCATTTCTACAGTATTATATAATAATTGTTATTTCCAGTTGCCTCAAGCATGCTGTGCTGGTTAACACAATGCACCAGCAATCTTCATCATGCACATTGCTCTTCAAGATCTCTGACAAAGTCTCATGGGGCAACAAGGTCTTCAGAAATCTACATTTCCCCTCATGTAGTGGCGGACAGATATGGTTGGACTGGATGATCTCTAAGGTCTTTTCCAACCTAGTGATTCTATGATTCTATGTAGTTCTTGAAGGTCTGAGTTAGCTCCACTCTCATGTCAAAACTAAAATGAAAGGCATAACTGACAGTCCAACCCTTTGACATTATGGGCTCCCTACAAAAATAAGGTGGGCTCTAAAGTCTGTGTGTCTCATCTGCCATCCTGGCTGTGGGACAGTGGGAGTAAATTCAATAGTGATTCTATGATGAAAACGACAACAACCAATCAAACAACAGAGGAAATGATGATGAAATCTATTTGACCTATTCTTCAGTGATTTGTTACAAAGGTAAAATAATTTCTTTTAACATTCTGGAGAAAAAATGAATCCCCTAGAAGCCATAAGCAGGAAAACAGTTGAACCTTGAAACAAAGGAGCATTCACATTGTATCCTAATATGAAATTATTCGGGCATAAATGAACATGGGGTGTTTTGTTTGCAATTAAATTCTTTAGCTACCCTAAAACTTGATGGTTTATAAACCTCACAGAACTTGGTCTCAGACTAAATTTGATACATGCTGACAACTACCCCTTGGGGTTGTGTTTTGCAAAAGCTTTTGTTTAAAATTAAAAAAAAAAATCAGGAATAACTAAAGATCTAATTGTGGGTCTGTCCAAAGTGCAAGCATATTTCCCACAAAGTGATTGCTTAATTATGACATTTTCATTTTATTAAAAATGGCAAGTTTAATATGGTGCATTAAGCCACAGTAGAAGGATATTGAATCTTTGAAAGATCTTTCAAAATTATGTAAACATCACTTTATTTGCAGTACACAGTCCAATCTTTCCTATTAATGAAAGATTCCTTTACCAAATTCCCATAGTAAAGTAGTTTATAGTATTTTCTAAATAAACTGAGCAACATCAGCTTTCAATGCAACAGTGTTACTTTGAACACTTAGAAGCTTTTTTTTTTTCATATTTCACCTGGGAGCTGATTTAAGAACTGCTCTTTTAACAGCTATGTCTTTCTTAATATTTTAAGAAGTTTACAGACCTCCTGGGGTGTCTGTAATATTTTGTTTCAAGAAAATATTCCTGTGAAGTTTTAGAGTTATTCAGGGAGTTTTGTGAAATCTTACTAAAGCAAGGTGAGCTAGATGATACTATATTGTGTCTATTTCATGCCATTACAAACTTATCTCTATTAACCAATACATTTTTTCTTCCATCTTCTTTACCAAACTTCTTTATTTTCTCATTCATCATAGTTTTAAAAATTCATTCTTGAGCCTAGATTTATTTTTTTTTTTCCCCAGAATCAGGTCACTGCTGAAATTCTCATTGATGACTGTGAATTAGACGAGAGTACTTGATTTTTTTCTTGGAGCTAACATGACAAATATTCAAACTGCATTTGAAAATCTGTGACTGCTGTCTTTCTTTTACCGCTTTCTATTTCCAGATTGTGTAAGAAAGGTGTTGTATAGGTGGATAATTTCAAAATGACTGATGTAAAATAGTATTTAAGTGAAGATGAAGAAAAGAAGAAAAATCTTTGCACTATAAGTAGCTTAGATTAGTGAGGGCATACAATCAGCCAGGAAGACACATAACCTGAGGTGATATAACGAGCTATTCTAGGAAAACCAATTAGTAAGCAAATCTAGAGACAAATAACATCCTTTTTTTTTTTTTGGCAAATACACAAGAGAACATTTCTTGGGTTCCAGTTTCTGGAAACAAATAAATATTATACCGTTTCAGTTACAGACAAATGTGTGCTTTTCTCTTCAGCTCAGTCTTCCCGATCAATAAAGATCAGTTCGTTCTTTCCAGTTTCTTCATCTTGTCTCCTGGCAAGTTTAAGTCCCTTGCAAGAAACACTCAGAGAGTTGTCCAGCACACTGGTTGAATCCTCTACACAAACTTTCAACAGCTCATTGAAAACATTTACACAAGAATGACAGATGACTGATCTATCTAATGATATTTCTATGTATAATTTAATATAATAAGTGATGTTCTTTGCCATTGCAGACTGAGTAAGAATCTTTGTATACCATCTGTGCCGTAATGATATTTGTTGGCTGACACAGGTCAAGTCAGTCTGTGCCAACAAATGGAAAGCTGTTTAAGTGCAGTGCTTTCATACATCCTAACAAAGTCTGGAATATTCAATCCTAGACAAAGATCAAGTCGTTTGTAGGCATAAATGCATATACAGTTTTTCCTTCTGGGAGATAAGAATGTCTTCCACTGGAGAAGCAGCCATACAGGCTCTCCATCTTCAACAATGTTCAGTGCCAGCTGCTTCAGTGGTAGAAGCCAAAAACCTCAGAATAGGCAGTTACAAGATATTCTTTGCCTTGGGAAAGTTTTATTTTAATATCCCCTAGTTAGAGGTTGACTATTGCCCTCAAGTATGAGGCCACACTTGCCTTCCAAAACTTTTTCTATTGATTTTATTTTTGGACACCTACTCTTAGAAAGTAGTAGCTGGCAGTCTGACCTCAGTGACAGAACTATTGACAGTGGCTTCAAATAATAGACCTGGTTCTTTCCCACTGGTCTTTAGATGCCAGGAATATATGAATGAGGCATTTAATTAAAGAAAATTCAGTGTTGAATTTACAGTACCCTCAAGTTAACCAACACAACCAGAAAATTAGAGCCATATCCTGCACTGCAAAGTGCAGGATTTTGTTCACTGCCCCTGACCTTCACCCACATATTGTAGAGATCTAGTTTGCAAACAATTTTACCTTAAAAGGTTTTCTGTTGTAATTTCAGTTTATAGGGCTAAAAAGAGTTTAGCAACCAACCAAACATACATCATTCTAATCCCCTTGTAGAGGATTACCTGCTTGGCAGTGTAGAAAAAAATCCAAAGTAATCTTTTCTGTTTCAAGTCTGCATGTTTCTGAATAACATTACATGTATTGCATTCATTGGGTCATGTAGGTTAGTTATTCCTTGGTGTGCTTAGGCCACATTTATCCCACCAGACCTCAGATGGTAAGTCAGGTGCAATTCTGGCTCTGTTGTGTTTAGGGTTTAAGAACAGGAATTTCCAAGTTCCACTTAACTCAGTAGAGAGGATGGGCCCACCAGGCAGGGCTGTCCATTGGTTAAATATGGACACAGCCTTAGAGGATTGTGTAGCAAAAAGTTGCTTCTATCTTTCCATAACCCATACAAAGATGAGCCATAATTATAGGAAGTTTACAGGAAGGAATCCTCTTCAAGGGGAGACCTAAATGTCTGAGGAGAAGACGTGTAGAAAGAACAAAGAGAATGGGACATGTGAGGGTACAAATATGCAGTAAATCCACTATTTTGATGCTACCACTGCTGTTACTTATCAACTACAGATGCAGGTTTCCATTACTGTGATCAGCATGAGAGAGTAATAGATTGTGGGAACTCCAGGAGGATGGAAGAGGCGTCAGGTGAATCAAATGCCTAGTAACTGAAGGGGAAGTTGGCTTCAAGGACAATGGATTTCTTGCAGGACTGCTTGAAGAAAGATCTGCCAGCTGCTGGTGGAGGGCAAGGAGCACAGCAATGTCTTCTAGGCATTGTATATCACAGCATAAATTGGTTGGGAACAAAATATGCAGAGAAAAAATTGTCCCAGTCCCCTTTTTTTCTCCTGCCCATCCAGATGTCTACCTATCTGTGTTGTTTTCTCTTTTTTCCCCCTGCCATCTTCACATCCGTTCCCTGGCTATCCACATTTTTAAGGTCCATCTACATGCTTGTTATCTACCATTTGTCCTCTTCCTGTGAGACATGAAAGCCTTAAGAATAACTGGCATCATCCCAACTAAAGTGCAAAATAACTCTTATGAAGGGCCCTTTAATAATGTTATCCACAAAAAGCCGTAGCAAATGTTCCAGGAGAAACGCAGCTCACAATTTCCTGGCTGTGTCAAAAATCCCCCAACTGCTGTTGCAGTAAATGGTGCGTTTTGCCTTTAATGTATTATTTTGTGTGCAGGGATGGAAAAATGTTGGTCATTCTTTACATTCTTTTACTGAATTCCCAGAGTAAATTCATCTAGCCATTCCAGAGAAAAAGAAAAAAAAAAAAGGCAGGAAGTAATTTATCTTACTTCATGATTAAGGTTGGTCTTCTATTAAAAGGGAAGGAATAGAACTATAAGTTGACCTAAGTCAAGTACATCTGCTATTTTCTTGCCACATGTTATTGCTCTGGTTTATGTCCAGTTTGGTAATGTTCCCAAGATCATCCCAAAGAAAGCTTGAGAGTAAACCTGTCTTTAATGCCTGTGTATGTGGATGGTAGGGATATGGGAAAAGAATACACTTTGTTTCAAGAAATTATTGGTATCGCTGTATTCCTGATGCACCCTTGATATAATACAACTTACATCCTATGGTAGCATCTTCTCATTGTTCACCACTTTGTTCAATTATAACACAGCATATGTTCCGTACTATTCCCTGGGGGAGGTGTCTGTGATTACTGATGATACCAAGTTTGCTGATGACACCAAG
>NW_010229127.1:0-43544 GCF_000690775.1 Eurypyga helias
TCCAGGTAGATGACATCTGTTGTCCATCCTTTATCCACCAAGTCGCGACCCCATTGTAGAAGGCCTCCATGTTCGTCAGGCACGATCTGCCCTTGGTGAAGCCATGCTGGCTGTCACCACTCACCTCCTCATTCTCCATGTTCCTTATCATGGTTTCCAGGAGGATCTGCTCCATGATCTTCCCAGGCACAGAGGTGAGACTGACTGGCCTGTCGTTTCCTGTGTTCCCTTTTTCAAGATGGGGGTTACATTTCCCCTTTTCTAGTCAGTGGGAGCTTCAAGATTGCCACGACTTCTCAAATATGATGAGTGGGGGTTTGCAACCTCATCCACCAGTTCTTTCAGGACCTGTGGCTGTATTCCATCAGGTCCCATGGACTTGTGCACCTTCAGGTTCCTCAGGTGCTCCCAATCCTGATTGTCACTGACTATGGGCGGCTCTCCATTTTTCCAGTCTCTGCCCTTGCCTTCTGCAGCCTGGGGGGGTGGCCTGTGCCCTTACCAGTGAAGGCTGAGGAAAACCAATCATTGAGCACCTCAGGCAGAAGTAGTAAATTCTGACACCTGTACAGCAAAAATTGAAAGAATTCTTAAATTATTCATTTTATTATTAAGCTCTTTGCTGAAGAGGACAATGTCTAGTTTTGTGTATAAACTCCCAAGTTATTGGTATCCAGCAAAGAACAAGAACGTTCTGGAGTAAAACTTGAATTAATTTGGATTGCTCAAGCTGAAAAAGTTGCTGAGATGAAGGGATTGAACTCTTCTCTGTATCCATAGTTGATAGGATGAGAAGTAATGGGTTTAAATTGCAGTAACTGAGGAAATTAGGAGATGCTTTCAGAAAGTCGGGATAATGAAACAGTGGAATAGATAAAGGGAATGCTGTGAAGTGTCTGCAACTAGTTCTTGTTGAGCTTGAATGAGTCAGACTACTGACAGAAGTGTAAAAGATACTGTGCCCTGCCTTTGTGTACAGGGTGGCATTCTGATCTCTTAGTCCTGAATCCCGTCATTCTTTGATTTTAAACAGTTGAGAGGAATTAATCAAAGGCATTTAAAATGCCTTTTAGGCAGCTTTCCTGTCTGATTATTTCCTCTTACCTTTCTTTATCTATTCATAACTGTTATCCTTTTGGGCTCATGGAAATCTGTGAAGGCCCTTTAATAAGTCTGAATGAAAAGTTAGGGAGTTTAGCTTGAAGTGTTCCTTTGGTGCCTTGATCTAAGCTGGCTGATACAATGCTGAAGCAAAGGAGTAGCTCACACAAACTGTCTGAGAGCAGGCACAGTAACTTCTAGTGGTAACCAAGTGGAAGGGGTGATGGACACACAAATCACTCTAGTCCTTAGCAACGTAAATGTGACTTAGCTTAGTAAGCTGCTCCAAACAAGCTACCCTAACTTCTCCAAAAGCCAAGCATATTTAAAACCAGAATCAATCCTTAAAGACAAGAAAAAAGTGTGGATTTTCTTTTTTTGGTTAAATAATAGTAAAATGAGTGAAACAAAAGTAATCTTGGAACTACGTATTTCCCCAAAGTCTGAATGTGGAATCCAGTCTTATGATGCTGTTACCAGTGGTAGGAATGGGTACCACTGGGGACATCCTGTGGTACTGGTTTTGTTTTTCACGTTTGGTGGAGATTAATCATGTAAAATTATTGCCTAGATCCTCTTGTTTTTTCGTTCTGGTTTCAGATATACCTGAAAACTTTGTGTCAATCTATGCATCTCGGAAGGTCTCAGCTTGTATGAAATTAGTCCAAGTCTTTCTAAGTGAGATGGTTTATATATTTTTATATTCAGAATGCTTCAGACAGCTCCCTCCCTTTTCTATTTCATTCCTACCTGAAAAAAATAAGCTGGATTTAAACTACCTTAGCATCCAAAAGATGAGAATATAAATTTGTGACATGACTGTCAGAACAGTAACATCCTCCATCATAAGAGGAACATGGTTTGTTGAGCTACACCTCTTTGTATATCTTTGTAGATATGCAAAATCACCTAAATGAAGAATTTTCTCCTTCCAGTTGGGACAGCGTACAACTCCCCCACACTTCTTACTGGTCACTTGGGTCAAAAGTATTAAGTGCATGTTTTGTCTGCCTGGATTTTCAAAGGTATAAATCACTGGGCTATTTTCAATTGCACATGGAAATTCTCTTTCCAAGTTTCCCTGGGGGAAGTAGGCACTGCCTGTCAGCTTTCCCATCTGCACCATAGAAGGATGGAGGTTTGCCGTGCAGATGAAAGAATTTTGCTCATTGTTCATAAGTTACAATTGAGCTCCAGAACCTGTCTGGTTTCACCTCTTTTGAATGTTCTTGGCATCCAGCTGCCTCCTTTCCAGACATCTTTGTCCTGGCTATTTTCATTTTCCTGTGAAGTGGCTTCCTCACACCACTTCCTTAGTGGTACAGCTGCATTTCTCACTCTTGTAGGCAGCATTTTCCCCTTAGCTCTCTTGCCTCTAGCCCAATATTCCCACACTTCTAAAATATGCTTGCAGTGGTGCCATAAGCTGTCCCTTCTTATTTATGGATAGAGTTGCAAATTTGATCCAGATGGTGCTTTTTTCTAAAGTCTGCTTCTGAAATCTGTTTGCAAGATACGATCTGTCTGAGCATATGCCTGATCGGCTGTTTTCAGGAGATCTCCTTTCAGGACTCCTGGTTATTTTTGCTGTATTGAAGTTGTGCTTCCTTAAATGCCTTGAGTCAGTGGGATTGGATCCTTTTGTTTGCCACAGCAGCACCCGCACTGCCTAAAAAGCTGCTTAGTGCTAATTGTTATTTTGCTATAATTGTTTCCAAGAGATTTGTGCTCTTTGAGCTTAATGAGAACAAAATAATATTTTACAATATGTAGTAAAATGACAATTAATGATACCATTAGTAATAACTACTAGCTTTGTATCAAGCGGCATTTGACAGTAGCTGTATCTGTAGTAGGGGGATGTGGTTTCTCCAGAATGTGTAGCAGGGTGCCAGCCACATTTAATGGTACATGTGCTGACTTGACTGGCTGTGTCCAAACTACCCGAGATGATATGATACCTGAGACCACTCGCAGCTTGCACGCTATCCTTCTTGGCTTCTCTTTTGGACTTAATCTCATACAATTTGTATTGCCTGTCTTTTCTCTCCCTCTGTTATCTCTTTACATGCTTACATTCCTTTGTTCTCAAAAATGAAAAGAAAAAGTAATCTTTGGAGTGTAGTGTGACAGCATTTTTTTAAGCATGCAAATTATCAGAAGGCCTTGAGGAGGTCTCTGACAGCTTCAGTTTTAGAAAGTTGTCTCTCTGGAGAGCAGAATAAAAACCCCCACGGTTGGACATGCCACAATATGGATGGGTTTGGCTCTGTGCTGCAAGTTGCTCTGCTTCCGTTGCTGTAACCATCACATGGAGCATTTGTCACCATCCGTGAGTCAGTCAGGTGAAGTCTGTGCTTTAGTCAAATTGAGACCAGTTTGTGGAATAAGAGTGTACCAGCACTGAAAGGCTCACAACTCAAATGGCAGAGAATTAAAATACCACTCTCCCCACCTCCCACTCCCCCAAAACTGTTTTGATTTTAAAGACAGCTAAACTCTTAGGGTTGGTTGGCCTGTGCTCTGTATCATATGTTATATAGTTAATTTGTTGGTCCATAATCATCAGAGCTGCTTGTTCTTCTAGGTAGAAATCATGCTGGCAGTTTAGCAGGAGGAGCATGGGTGGCATTGTCTTCCATGGTGAGCCTGACTCTGCCTGTCCATGGGACAGAGCTCTGGTTTGTCCATACATTTGAATCCATAGTAGCTGGTTCTCAGCAGACTAATAACTAATGACTTTGGGGGGAGAAATAATGCGAATGGCTTTTGTCCTGAGCTTTCAAATCACGGTGGTTGTATTGCAAAATGGAAATGTTTTACCATCACCTTCCACAAATTCAGGGTCAGGGGAACTTGACGAGACCTGGTTTTGAGTGTTAGTGCCACACAAAACATGTAGGACAGTGACCCAAAGCCTCTTTTCAGATGACCTCCAGCTGCTGTTGACAACTACTGAACTGACACATGCTTTGATGTGTAGAATTGTTGAGGTAATTTGACTTCTCTGTTTCAATGGATGTAAAACATCAACAGTGTGTTAAGTGCTTGGTAAAAGAGAGGCTGGAGCTCTCTCCTGCAGCAGAAGGGAGGTGGTTCTGTTGCCTTCCATTGGTGTTGATGCCTTCTGGCATTACCCTGTTATTCTTACAGCTATGCAGAGAGGTGACTACTGCTCCAGGTCGTCTTCATGTTAGTGGGGTGCTGAAGCAGGTCATTTAGAATATGGACTTGTCCTTTCTTTGTAACTTGTGCCGTCTAGTGCTGAGCAAACTTTGTGAATGGTTGTTTTAAATCACATATCTCCAAAATTGGGGAGGGTTTTCTAATTCCATGTCAATATTGGCTCAGACACATTAAAAATATAGACAACTATGCTTTCTCACAGTGAAACACTCGGTATTATACTAACCCTTGCTGAGAAGGCCTCCTCCCTTCTGTACTGCTTTTCAACTGATTGCAATAAAATATAACAAAAAATGCCTTTTTTTGGGGTTATGTCATCAAATCAGATTTGCTTATAGCTTTTATAATTTTTGGTATTGCCAGGGAAGTCATAACTGGTTTCCACATGCTGTGTCTTTTCTTATCGAGCTGCTGGGGCAAAGGCTGAGTTGTTGGGGTCTTGAGGATGTGGAAGACTGAAGGGGGTCAGTGTGAGGTGCCTGGTTGGCTGTTTTAACTGTATGAAAGAATGTTATCTTGATGTCATTAATATTTTTCAAAACTTTTTGAAGGTCCTGAAAGAAACAATGGATGATTTTTCTCTGCTTGTCTTCCCCCCAACTCCCCCTTTAGATTTTCTTGTGGGTGGATTTTCATCTATCTGCCTATAGTTTCTTCATTTGCTCCTTCCAAGTAAGGTATTTGAAATGAAACATCCTATCACCGTATGTACAGCTCAGTCGAAAACTAAGATGTTTCCTGATTTTTTTCCTTTTTTTTTTTTTTTCCCTGCAGATCCTAACATTCCTTTCTCTATATGAAAATTTACAACCAAACCCCAGGAATTTCCTACAACAGAATTAGTTCAATTTCAGACTTGTGGTTCAAAGCTTTAGTTTTTTATGGTTTTGTGTTAAAAGAATACTGTGGGTAGAAGACAGCATTTTCCTGATGAATTTTTAAGCTTCAGTAAATCCAGTGTTTACAGTGGGTAAAGTATTTAATTTTAACATAAACACCAACTCTTGTGTTGGGTGACTGTCTAACACTGGCAGGTGATGCCTAAGGAGCCGTTTCCAATAACTTGCATTGCCGTTGAATGTCCTCTCGGCGATGGCTGAGGCAGGCACCTAGAATTTTGGTGCTGGGAGGGCTGCACATTCTGGCCTTACAGAGATTAAAAGCAATTTTGCTACTGGTTTAGCAGACTCAGAGTTTCATGATCAGATTCTCTTCCTGCCCTCACAGTGGATGAGTAGATGAATTAGGTTAGGCAGCTTACTTTTCTGTGCCTGCTTCTGTAAAACAAGATAGCCACTATTTTACAGAGTGTTTATGAAGCCTACTTAATTATTATCTGTAACTTAATTTTGTATCTTTGGAAGTCCTGCAGGAGGGTAAGTTTTAACATTAGTGTTGTGAGTTTTGTGAGCCAGAGATGCTGTGAACAAAGGTCATCGTGAGCAGAATGACAGTAGGAAAGAGCAGTAGAATGGTGAATGTATGCACACCATGGCTTTGCCTTTTTTGATGGTTTGGGGTGGATTCTTTAATAAAGGTTTCCATTTTTACATAAAATGATGGCATTGTAGGTGTCTGGGGAGCTTGGAAAGAAGGGAGATGGAAGAAAGAGGTGAAAATTTGGTTGTCTTACGGCACAGTTAACTAATAAACTCTGGGGGTTTGTGTTGTCTTGGGTTTCACTGGGCAATGGTGGTTTTACTATGGCTCTTGGTTTTGGCACCTGATTTTCTCCCTTTTGACAGAGCAACTGCCAAGAAGGAGCCCAGCATGGCACCTGGGTCTTTCCAAGCTCATACCTGTTGCCATGTTTATTTCCTCTGACTTTTGGTACACACCACAGAGTTGCTAAATTAGTTTTGCCCGGAAAGTGAGAGCAGAAGGTGACATCGCTACAGCCAGAACTCGTGTGGCAGTGGGGATGTCGGAGTGTGTTGTTTATGGAGTAGCAGCAGCTGCTGGCAGAAGTGACAACTTCAATTTGTGTGTTTTCCTTTGAAACTTGCTGTACAGCTCAAAGGATATCCCAGCTTTGCAAAGGTTTAGTTATCGGTGAGCTGCTGTTCAGGTATGTTAACACACAACAGGCTGCCCACGCATTCAGCATGAGGGGTATCAGTGGGTGGTTTTGCTATGTTCTGCCACAGACTTTGACTCAGATGAGAAATTCCTGCAGAAGCCTGGGAGCCATTTTAGGAACAGGTGCCAGCGTTTGGGAGCTTTGCTTTCCCTTCCCTGCATACATCAATATCCCTGAGAAGCATGAATTTGATTTATAGAGAGACAAAGAAAGAAATGAAGAATGGGAAAGGGAACAGGAAAGAGAAATATTGGAGAGGAGGGAGGGGGAAGGGGAGAAGCAGCCAACGAAGGGGAAATGGAGACAGACAGACAGAAAGAGAACTGTTTCCCCTTTATGAGGAAAGGGAGCCTTCAAATCACGATGACTTAGTTCAGCTGTGCAGGCCACTTAATACCCATGAACTTGCAATTAAATGCGGAAGTGGCAGACAAGAGGCCAGCTAAAAGAAGATATTGTTAAATACCCGGCACTGGAGGATGCCGGGGGAAACTCAGAAAATGGACAGAGCCCAAGTCATGAATAAGCACTCAGTTTCCTGGGATTCTGCTACTGGTGGGAGGAGAGCTGGAGGTGCTGGAGGCCTCTGTCATTCAGAAACGCTGCAGTGGCAGAGGCCCTTTGTCCTTCTCCCCTGGATGCTGCCACAAAGAGAGGTTTTATTCAATTTCATGGTGCTGAGTCGACAGGCCTCTTTCTACTAAGCAAAGGGTTTCTTCCCCAGGCCAAGCTCTCAGAGCTTTGCAGAGAGGCTCTGTGAACCTCAGTTGTTGTTTGACTTGGAAGTACATTGTTTGCTGCTTGAATTTTTCTTGATCTTTTGCCTAGATAACCTTAACGGGTTCCTATTTTGCTTCAGAAAATTACATGTGCCTGGATTATTTTACAGCATGGAGAGACCCAAAAGGAGTCAGGACTGTTACTTTGTGGGCTGGCCAGAAGGTTTTGAAGTAGTTTTGTTTTCTTTTGGGTTATGGGCTAAGAGCTTACCTCCTTTCCTAAGGGCAGTTTGCACATAATTTTGTGTTTCTAGTAACCTCTTCTAGCTGGTGAGTGGTAATCTGCACTTACTCCTGTACGTCCGTTTTACCTCTTGCTTCTGGCCAGAAGGTAAGCTCTTACAGCTGAAACATCAGCTAAAGCTTTGGAAGCATTTTGGGATTCTTTAGGCTGGAAGATGCTCTGTTTGTGTGAGGTTCCTGGGAACGAGGGTCAGGTTGTGATTTGACAGTATAGGATAAAGCTATCATGTTTCTTCCCTTGTCATATACTTTTTGAGTACGGAAATGGGAAAATGTTTTCTTAATGTCTACTAAGACCCTGGTGGAACACAAAGGATGCTTTGCTGACTTTAACAACATCTGATCTACAAAATTCATAACTTGCGACAGCAGAAAGGGGGTTCTAGCACCATAATCTGCCAAACTCATTGAAGTAAAGGAGATTTAACTTCAATAAGGACATAACACAAAGTGAATGTATTCTTTGGGATCAAACCATACCTCATGAATCTGTGGCAAGCATCTGAAACGCTCATGTATTAAAGATGTTTCTGTAAACTAGGTTTTTAGGGTTTTTTTTATTACTCTAAGGACTAAAGCAATATTCAGATTATAGCACATGATTTAAACTGAAGTGTGTGTATTATTAATAGGGGCTAGGATGTGTCCCAGCTTGTAGGGAGTGAAAGTAGGTCATTCTGACTCCTCTGTAGCATTATACTCCAACACCACTGTGCCTCAGCATATAAAATCAGGCTGAGGGAAGCCCTTGAATGGGTCTATTTTGATAGCCTCTCTGACTGGTACTGTCATAACATTCTGCCAGTTCCTTTTAACTTGATTCTCTTCCCAAGGTTGTGTCTGTGTGATTGTTTGGAATTTTTTAGAAAGTTATTTTATTTCTTTCACATGTGCAGGGTTGGATTCGAGAGGCTGACCTGTGTTGGTGCGGCTGTGGAAGGGACAACAGGCAGTTTTTCCTGCTGTCATTTGGTAGGGAACAGATCCAGAAAGCTGATGCAAAGCTAGTAGTTCTTTTTGTTACTACAGTGCTGTGTGGATTAGGCATTGTTGTAAAGGAGACATTTGGCTGCCTGATACCAGTTGTCTGCAAATTGTCTCTACTATGCAAATGTCACTGTTAACTCACTCTTTGGCATTTATAACTTCTCACAATCAAGTCTACTGGCACTAGATAATATACTGCACTACCCACTATCAAATATAGATTCCTGGTAATTGCAGACATGTGGTGGGACCAGCTTTGTGTGAATTTCTGGTTTTGTGCCCAGCACACCTTGCTATCCACATAAAATGCTCTCTCACACCACTGAGGTGGCCCCAGGCATGACTGCGAAAACCTGTTGAAAATTTCACCTCTTGTGTCAATATAAGCAACCACTTGATCACAAGCTGTGAAATGATTAGAAGTCTGGAAATTACATACAGTCTTAAGTATGTTATGACATTTACTTTGGATTGGAGGAGCCCCCAAAAGTTTTATGGAATGTTTCAGGTCTGCAGAAGAACTGGGTTGGTAATCACAGAATAGGATGTGCCTTGAATACACACTATCAATATAAGCCTACTGCTTGTAGTCAACACTGTCAGACTCACATGGCATACGAAACAAAGCAGTTCCCCAAACTGAGACTGCTTGTGTCTCCCAAACTTTTGTTTGTGGTTAGGGAAAGCATTGCGGGGAATTTTACTCAGAATAGTTCATCTCTCCCATCATTGCCAGCTCTCAGTACTCCTGGCTAATTTGGTGATTTGGCCCTTGTGCAAAGATTGCTGTCTAAGGGAAGAAGTGTCTGTTTATAATTTTTATTTCTTTCCCCGCTGTTTTCAAGCATATGGAAAAAGTGTGGAATAAACAATGCTGAATAAATTTACTCGGCACTGTCATCTCCATGATTTAATCACAAACTACTGGGGCTGCATTGCGCTTTGCCAGCATGAACGTTTTATCTCATGGGGCCTTTCAGGCTGCTGCATGAGTTGTCTTTGGTGCCTAAACCAAATCCCTGGAAAGGATTATTGCCCCGTGGCAGGCAACCATTGACTGTTTCTTGATTCATGGGAGGACAGGATGAACAGTGGGAAAAAGGACAAGACTTTGGATTCAGGTGGTAGTCAAAGGCAGATAGAGGAAATAAACATTTTTGTTCCTAGCAAGATTGATTACACATTAGCAGCTGGAATGGACATGTGTCAGAGATCTCTCCTGTTGCAGTCCTGCACCAACAGCCATATGGTAGCACTGTAAAGGAGCTATACATCAGACAACCTCCAGCTGTCCCTACCTTTAGCTGAACTCTCATCTCATACTCTTTTGCCCCAGTGTAAACAGATGCCCCTCTCCACTCTTGCTCATGTTTCAGTGGGATTTCAAAATAAAGAGACAGGAATTGTTTTCTTGGTTTGGGTAGTATTTTCGTTTTCCCTGTAGACCATAAAGCTGGCAAGACCCTAGTATATAGTATCAGTAATAACTTGCATTCTATGTTAGCCGGGCTCTGAGTAATGTAGTGTACAACACAAATAGGTGCAGCAGCTTTGCCCCTGGCTACAGAACCAGCATTTTAAAAACATACACATGTGTACGTATAAAAGGGGAAGTAAGAAAAGCTGATTAGCGTTAGCCAACATCTTGGTAGGGGCTAGTGCAACCTCTCAGGGTTGGGTTGGGTGAAGTGATGCAACAGACAGATTCTGCTCTACTGCAAATTGGCTGAATTCTCTGTTGGATTCAGTGCAGACAGATGATTCTGGCCCATGCTTTTCAGGAAGGAACTATTTCTGTCAGGCCAAAGCACAGTCATAGTATACACGGAGAGAGATCCCATGCTGCAAGATAGCGTGGCTGAGTATCCTGTAGCTAGGATGGGCAGCATTAAAGAGAGAAGGCTGCCTGTTCATGGAACACTGAGTAAGGGACACATTTGCATCCTATCTCAGTGTATCTGAAGTGGAATAACTTGTGTCATGGACTTTGTGTATAGCTCAAGTGCAGATTCAGTGACACTTAGTAATACTGCACTATGGTGCACACTGTCTTTCCTGCACTCCTTGTGTTTGATGACTGCTGTGACTCCCTCGTTTTCTCCTGGGAGTTTGCATCCTTTTGCATATGTAGACCTGGCTAGCCTCATCGATGTGGCATGTGTAAATAAAATCTTTTAGTTGGAATACCTTAACCCACTTCTCCTTAGAAAGGTGATCCTCTTCAGTGATTCCTCAAAATGGTCCTGACTAGTAGTCCTGTTGGCATTTGTACAAAAAGTTCAGGCTATTATCAGAACAGACACATCCATCTTTTTGCTGCCTATTGGCTGGGCAGTTGTGAAATCTCAGGTGTAAGTGGAATGAATCTTGGTTTCCCCTTTTGATGGATTTAATTTTCTAAATTGTGAATCCAGCTTTTTTTATCAGTACTTGAATCCTCAAAAAAAAAGAACAAACCCACAAAAAAAACCAAAAAACCAAAAGCCAAACCCACCCAAAAACCCCCAACTTAGGAAATCTGTCACCAAAAAGAGTTTTCTCTAAGGATAAAGTAACTGAGGGCAGTAGAGTGGAATATAAAGGGTCAAGAAAACAAAATTTTCACTTTGTAATGTCTGATAGAGGTTCTGGACTCACCCGGATTTTGGCTGGGAAAATTGTGAGCAGAATACAGTTTGGTAATTTTGTTTGTCCTGAGTGAACTATCAGGTGTTCTTTGTTCTTGTGGCACATGTATTTTTTAACAATCTGAATCTTTCTTGACTAAATCCATGGTGTTCTGATACCTTCATAAAGCTTTTGAAAGCTGAAGCACAGCAATGGGCTCACTTAGCTGCTGTTGGCTGGAGCTCCCTTGGCACTCACTGTCGTTCATCTGTTGTTGTACATTATTCAAAGGCAGTCAAGTGGAGACAGTTTTATACAAGTTCACAGGAAGAAAATGAGGGCAAATCTCCAGGAGATGGTTCTGGCTGATACTACCTTCTCCCAGATGAGACCACTGCAGAGAGGAGCTGCTTAAAATGATTGCATTTCCTTCTCCTAAGTTACTTGTAATAGACACTGAATCAAAGTGAGCTCAGGAATAATGTAGTGGAGTTTTTAAATCCTCATAGATTCCTTGCATCTTAAAGACCTTTTGTAGTTGTTTAATGCAGCATTTACAAGGTTTAAATATGTGTCTGCAAAGATAATGATAAATAATAAAAACACCTAGCAAGACCCCAGAGTTTGGAACTGAATCACTGCTGCTCACAGGATTTATCTTTCTCAAGTCTAAAGAAGTATCTGAGTCTGGAGAAGAAAGGGGAAACTAAAGAGTTAACCCTGTTACAGACGGAGATCACCAGGAATTTTTGGCACTCATTCTGAGGGCAGCTACAAGTCTGAAAGTGATAGGTATGTTACATCCTGGTCTAAAAAATATACATATGTATTTAAGCAACACCACATAGAGACACATCCTGCCTGTGATGTTGGTATATTGTCTTTACTAACAGATATTTTTGGGTGAGGTACCACGGTCTCACCAGCCACTATTTTGGTGGGAAAAAAAGATCATTTTGGCTTAGTAGCTTCCTGAAGAAGCTTTGTCAACTATTGAATTAAATGTCACTTCATAACTAGCCCTTTTGATGAAAGGAATATGGCATCAGAGTCTAGTCTGCAACCTAAGGTCTCATCTGACACCACTCATTGTTAATGGCTATATTTTGTAGAGTAAACTGGCTCTGACCTTTATCTGGTGTTCCCAAGTGTACTGCTTTCTCTTGGAGTCAGTTGGGCCAGAGGATGGTTTCATACCTGCAGCCTTGTTCTGCATCCAGGACTGTGTGCATGCTACATATTTACTGTAATGATAACACTATATACAAACAGAGTTAGCATGTGTCATTGTCATTTTGTTATGTAGCTCCTAAATTTTACATTTTTATTGCTTGTAACTGAATTAATTTCAGGGAGCATCATTTCAGATGGGTCAGATGAAGTCAAACAGGTAGGGTGCTGGCCATAGAAATTTTGGAGCCTTCTTCAGTCTTCCCTTATCCATTTTTCCGGCATCCATGTATCTTACTAGAATAATTTCTGGATCATGGTGTGTTTCTAGGGGCAGAATTAAAAAAGTGTTTTGAATTCTGAGTGATACTGTGGCCCACACACAGGTTTTGTAGATAGCGCAGGTTTTACATGTGTTGGTGTTCGGCACTTGCTTTGACTGCTGTATGTTGCTGCTGGAGATGAGTAAGAAATGTTCTTTGCAGCCTAGTAGCCAGGAGAGAGGGAGACAGATGAAGACAGGCACTTCCCATCTGTGGTCTTTAGCAGAAAGCTATTACTTACTGGAAGGGGGTTGTGATCTAGTAGTTACTGCAGCCAAAAAAGAAGCTGGACTTCATGTGCTCTGTAGTTTAGCAAGAGAATTATGCTGTAGTTTGGATCACTTTTGTGTGCAGAAAAGGTTGGGGTGTTTTTTTTTTTTTGGTGTGGTGTTTGTTTTTTATTTTTTTTTTCCTTTTGCACCTCTTGGGGTTTCATCATTTCTGGATAAAAGCTTTTTTCTGTTTTTCTGTATTCCTTTCATTGGATCAGACTGGGTTCCCAGGAAGACTGCAAATATTTCCTTTAGAAGGAGCTTCATGCAGCAGTTGTGAGGCAAACTTCAGCACATTGCATGTAAACAAATGGCCTGCCCTGTAGTACTGACTGACTTTCAGTATTCCCCTCTGCGGCGTAGATGATGTTTGCAAAAGGGCTGGAATGATGGTGAAACTGTACTGAGGTATTAGGAGGAAGAAGCAAGTCGGGAATGAAGAAACAGAGAAGGTGAACCGGTGGGAAATGGACTGGGAACACTCTCCTTTTTTCATACACGCCATTAGGAATAGTGGAAGCGACAGAAAAGAAATGGAAATGAAGGCAATACACACACAGCTATGGCATTTCCTCATGGCATACAGATTTTTGCCTTTTCTTCTGAACTAGCCTTTCTTAATATGTAAGCCAAGACATGTGGCCACCCAGAAGCATCAGGTTTTCTGTATATACCCAGCATAGCCGGTATTTCCCAGGAAGTGATGGGTTCTTGCATGCTACTCCAGTTTGGCTTTGAAAAGGAAATCCTATTCTTCCAAACACAGGAAGATAGCCTACCTATGTCTGGTTTAGGGCATCAAAAAGTGCAAGGCTTTTGCAGGCAATCCCCTCAGGAGCTGCTGCCCCAGCTCCTGGTCAGCTGAGGGTTTTCTGTTGCCACAGCAATTTTGGAATTGGTTTCCTGCACCATTCCCACCTGTTTTTGTGACTAATTACTGTGGTAAATCTAAGTCCTCTCACCCTCAAAGGTTAAAAATGGTTTCTCAAGAACTGCTTTGTATCACATCTCTGTTGGGGAAGTCTTCCTTTGTAATTTCTGGCAACTAGTAACTTAATGCAGATGAAAAGACCCCACACCTATCGGGTTAAGTGCTGCAATCTCCCCCATGGAGCTCTGTTTGAAATTATTCACAGCTTGGCCAGACTCTGCATCCAGGGAACAACTATCTGAAGTGTCTAGCAGTCTAGCTCACTCTCACCTCTGCTGATAGATCCCACTGCCCTTGGAGATACTGATCACTTCATTGGCATTGCAGATTTGTTACTGAGGCTTCCCTTAACTTCAGCGGGGGTGTGAGTTGGGTGGGAGGGTGGGGATGGAGTGGGTGTGCAAGGACTGCCTGTCAGACAGCTCCCTGCCTTTCCCTCCTTCTTCTTCTGTTACCCTGTAGGAGATATCACAATGCCTAATTGCTGAAGCAGATGACTGGGTGGAACTGGTCCCGGAGTGCCAGTGCTTTAGACCTACATGCATATATTTAATGCCACATCATAGACTGTGGTATAAATAGAAGAGTTGTGATGCTGGAGTATCCTGAGATGCTAACCTTAAATTAGAGGTGTGATTCTGAAGCTGTTCCCATGGGTGGAAAGAATAGGGAAAAAAAAACCATAACATGCACTTTCGTGTTTAACCCCAACAGTAGTGGTTAATGTGTTACACTGAGGAAATGGAGTGCAGAATAAAGTAACTGAGCAGTTTGAGGGAGCAGGAAAAGAGGAGGACGTAGATGACGTTCATCAGTCGGCTGTGGATCACTTATGACAGTGAAAGGAACAGCACAGTGCTAACTTGGGGCATACAACTGGCTACATAGCTTGGGCATCTGTGAATGGAGCCAGACTGAAGCAATGCTGTATGCTTTTGCAAAATAAGCTAAACTTTAAAGAGCCCAGATCAATTCCTCTGGTGTGTTATGGACGAATCCAGAGTAGTTATTCTGACTAGGTAGAAATTATCTTCAGGGAAGTCCAGCAGAAGACAGCTCAGAATGTTTTGCCTAGAGACGCTTAAGCTTTTTTCTGTTGAGGCAAATCCAGGTTGTCACTTGGTTCTGTACTTGGGCAAAAGAGAAGCTGACTTGGCTGCCATTTGTTTGTGTCTGTGCTAGCAGACCATACTTTTTTTCCTGTGCGACCCCCCTGGGATCTTTGAAGACAGAGGCAGAATGGAGTCTCACAGAGAAGAATCGGGCCCAGTGATTTTCTGAATACTGTGTGAGAATTGAAATACTCCGTCTTGCTTGGTTCAGAGAAATGATTGTGGCTGCAGTGAAGAAAGTTGAGGCGTGTTGCAGTGAGTGCATGGATGTTACTCATTTTGGGAGGCCTTTAGACTCACTGTTCCCTGCTAATGCGTTTAGGGCTGTGATGCATTACAGGCTGAACATCTGGCCTGGTTTTTACAGGCATCACCAGAGTGTCATCTTCTCCTGAAGTGTTAAATTCCACAAAATACTGTAATTCTAGCCAAGACAAAAAGTTAACCTCTACAGCGTCAAAAAGCTTGAGCTTTACATGGCTGCTTGCATAAAGCTGGAAAGCAAACACAGCATTAGGGATTATACAGGGCTTAATAAGTCAGATAGATAGCAAGTCTCCCTCAATTCCTTCCACAGTAATGTTTTAGATGTGTCTGAAAAGTATACCCTCAGACATTGTTGTTGGTGTCTTATTTGTTTGACTTCATGCAGTTTTGGTGAGACTGATGGGCTTGAGACTGAGACCTTCTGTTGCAGCAGGGCAGACACAGGCAATAGCAGCACGCTTTAACCTTCAGTGCAGTACACCTAATCTGTGTTTCAAAGGAAAGTTAAATTTCTCTCTACAGCAAGATTGCAGATGTCTACAGCAGTGGTAGTTTTGGAAGAACTAAATATAAGAATAAAGAATATTCTTTACCATCTTCAAGCCCCTGAAGTATCCAGTCTCTTCCCTGTACTGTCACTGAGTAACAGTTGCACAGCAGCAGGATCTATCAGCTTGTCTTCTATTCATGTGTCTTGGCCCAGGTGAGAATTACAACTGCCTTGCTACTGAGATGGTAAATAACCAAATTACAAAAGTGTTCCTATTTCAGAAGGAGTAGGGAGATCAAAGTAAAATGTCAGACAAATGATGCTACAAAATATTGCTGAAGGTTTGCTGCAGTTGAATAATGTCAAGGTGATCAGCTGATTGTTCTGGTACAAAGCTTCCTGTCTTGGATACCAGAACACAGCAGAGACATAGAGAAAAGGTGGCAGTTTCCAGGTATGAAGGCCATCACTTCTACAAGAAAATCTTGAAATTATTTTGGCCGTGTTATTCATGGAATTCTAATCCTCACTGAAGCAACTCATGGTGTCATCTTCCTTTTCAAAGATAATCTTGATTATTTTTCTCTTGACTAAAGAAAAGGGAAGTTTCATGTTCATGGGAGTATGGAGTCAGGTTGAGCAGTTCTGCATGTGCAACACTTGCAAATGTGTGATTATGCACATAATAGGATGAATCTATTTTGTGGGTCTTTAGGCCTCTCCAGTTTCCTCTGGAAATGATTTCCCATGAGCTGAGAAGGATTTTTAGTAAAGCAGAGAGAATGGTCACAACAGGGAGCCACTTGAATGGGAGCTTTGTACAGGCACAATGTGAACAAAGCAAAATGATAAATTGACATCAGCATGTCTGTCTTCCTCAAAGGATGATTTGGTGTCATATTTATCAACAGATTCTGAGGTTAGTTTTTTTCTGGAAGCAATGAATCTGTTATTCAAAAGCTACTTCTATAAAACAAAACTTAACAGCTACAAACAACAGAGATGTAAAAAGATGTTCCATATATGTATGTTCAAATCAGTGAATTAAGGAACCTAAGGCAGATAGAGAGATGCATGTAAGCCACAGGGGCCATCTGAACAGAAAGGACAAGCAAAGTAAGAAATTTTCCTCAGTTAGTCAGACCCAGGACCCTTTTGAGAACTAATGTAACATTGGATGATGCCATATGAATCTGTACTGGCTCTGAGAGCCTGGGTCAGCCCTCACCATTCTGCCCTCTCCTAGACAGCATCTCCTCCATTCTGTTGAAAAATAAGCTGTAACTTGCCTTTTGTATGACTGAAAAGAAAAAGAATATCACAGAACATAGTTTAGAGATGTCTGTACAAGAGTCTGCCCGCAGTACGATGAACTTCAAGAATAGCAGAAAAAATTGTAAGCTGTTGTAACTAGACTGCTGCTGATTGCACGAGTTAGTTCAGTTGCATAGATCTGGCTACTCATATGTCGCTAAATGCAGCATGGATGTGCTGAGTCAGCAGAGCCTGAAGGAGTAGGTTCAAGGATGCAAACTATGTCACACATCTAAGTGCTGCACTAACTGTGAGGACACTGTTGGTAACAGCAACTGTGTTAAACTTTTTCCTGAGATATGAAAGAAGGGAAGGACTTCCCTGCAGAGTTTACTGTGAGCAGCATGTCATTGGTGTCATGACTAGATCACATGTGGAAATCCCACGATTTCTAAACAAAGCATGGTCCAGTTATTTGGACGTCGTACCCCAAAATAGCCCTTTAGGAGACAGAACATGCTTTCAGTCCCAAAGCAGTAGGAGGTGGTGAAGGCAGCTGATGTCTTGCACTGGTTTTCTCAACTCCCAGCAAAAGTGTCCCTAGTGCGGCTGGTCAGGAGATGGTGGGTAATGGGAACACATGGGATAACCCAGCTCAGGGAAAGCAGAGCCACACAAGGTGTTCCATATTGGAAAGGAAAAACATCCAAGATCTATCCCAGTAGCTGCCTGAGTTCAGAGCACTTTGGTGTCCAGCAGATATCACTGGTGTCCCTGAGCAAATGCATACTCAGGATGTTGGAAAATTAGATAGATTTCTGAAGTTGATTGGAGCAAGTGAAAGTTAGTTTTCTGTTTTAGAAACTGCTGGCCTAAACCCTTTTTTCTGTTATTGTTTGTTTCTCTATTAGTACAACTTTGAGTATTAAAGAATGAAATTTACAGGTCATCATAAATACTGACTTTCAATATTTTTGTTATGAAAACAAGGTTTACATCTTGAAAATAGTCTTCACTCCTTAAGTGCATAGTGAATACACAGAAGTATTAAAGAATGGAGTCTTCACTGTCCAGTGAAGACCCTTTTAGAATAACAAAAATGTGATGGAGAAGTTTGTACTAGTTTCATGTATATTAAAAGATGTCTTCTTGTGAAATATGTATACTTCAGGGCCTGAAAATGTTTTTAATTATGAAAGCATTATATAGCATTTACTGAGATGAGAGACTGTATGTGCTTTCATGGGGATCCTCTACAAAACACTGTCCTCCATTGCTTGTTTTATGGAATTTGTTTCGTTCTGTGCTAACCTCATTAACTTTATTATGCAATCCTCATCTTTTCCCCTGAGACTTGGCCATTGTCAAGGGCAGCTGCATTTGCTTATTACAAGAACCTCAGTCATTAGTACCACCAATACAAAGCAGAGCTCTTAATAGAGCCCCAGACTACAATTATAAATCATTCCAAATTTCTTTGTAAGTGGAATAGCAATATATAGCTTTGGATGCATTCACCCTAAGGGCTGATACTTTATATGTATTTTAAATTGCTTTTCCCCAAAAATTGTTTTCCTTACTAGGTAGAAGAATAAGTAGAATTCTGTGCCTTGACAAGTCAGATCTTATTTATTTTCAGGATGACTAGATAAAACTAAGATTCCTACATCTGTGGATATTTGTGTCTCTCAGCAGTTCTCAGACATATTCTAGTGCATTGCTATGAAGCAGACAGAATATCCTGTCTGCTGGTTGAAATTCAGATCCTGCAATTCAGATAGATCCTCTTACATGTCATATTCTAATACTTCAGAAAGTCCTCTCATTCCAAATCAGGACCAATTTGCTATCTCTAATTTTGAGAGGAGTGGGTTCTAACATGAAGGATGAATCAATGTATCTTTTGCTCATTGTGGAGATGAGTTATGAGTCAGGTCAGGCCAGGAGCTACAGCTCTTAAGGCTTTTGCAGCATGATTCCATATGTGTTTAGGCCATAGTTTCTTTTTTTATCATAGTATTTATGTTTTGTAAAGTCAGAGTTACTGCTACAGATAACTGATGGACAGAACTAATACATTGTAATGCTTATGTAGTAACTAGGACAACAGAACGTGAGAAGCAAGCAATGCAATGTAAGCCCTTGGTCTCAGTCCAGGACAGTGAATTGATGTGTTAAGGGGAAAGCCTAAAGTGGTCTTGCTGTTACACCATCCCTCTGGGTCAGAGGAACTTTGCTTCTTGCCCACTGTGGAAAGAGGTGATATAATTTTACCAACTCTCCTCCTGGTGCCATATACTTACCAGTGCACTGGAATTCCTTATGTATGAGCAAATCTAAAATTTCTAGGGAAGGAGACCCCTCACATACGAACTGGTTTCAACTTTCTAGGCATGTTTCCAAGATTGAAGTGTTATTGAATGCTTTGGGAAGAACTCGGAGCTGACATTTCTCCGGGAGATGTTAATGAAAGGAAGGGGGTGAGAGGCGGCTGGTTTCCTTAGGAACACAAAGACCTTAATCATTCTGGTTCTGCATTCTTGTATTGGGTGCCTGTTACATTTTGTATTGATTTCAGGATTCTTTTACATTCACTGTACTGCAATAATTAAGAGATTTCTGAGCATTTGACTAATGTTCTGTCACCTGATGTACATTATGATTAAAAATCCCTGGATTGTTTTGCATGTCTCAGTTTGATTATCAGAATAATTTATAACACTCCTTCTTGAAAGTAGAATTAATTTTTTTCTTTTTCCTAGGGACATCTGTGCTGATCAGTTGCTCCTCTTATTTATAACAAACTTTAAATAGCATGCACACTTCTCCTTTTAAGTACCCTGAGCACTGGTTATTTTGCTTGCATTTAATAGTCAGATTTCCTGTGGCTTCTTCTGCGGGTACTGGAGGTATAAGTGTATTTTTGTTGATAAGACTTCAGAAGTAGAGAGAAATGTGAGCCATTAGTGAAAAAGTCTGCTGTGTGCAGAAATACTACTAGAAATATCCCTTGCAATGGGAGCCTTACCTCAGCCTCTGTAACTACCTCATTGTAGTTACTGCAATGTAAAATTGATGCTTCTGGGTCAGCGACAGCTTATGTTGCCATGTGACACTTTGGTAACTGAGCCTATCTTTCTTTGTGAGGGAGGCTTTCAGCTCCTCGTATTTCCTCTTAGTGGGTGAATACTGGAGAGAGCTCTGTTTAATGTGACAACAACTTTGGAAGCTCTTGGGAATCCTGGAGTTAGAGTCTGATCGTGTCATCATTCCTCTAGTTCCCAGAAGGGAAAGTTGCTGAACTACTAGGCACACTGAGACAGCTTGGGTACATTCTGCTTCCAGATAAATGTCCTAAACCAATCGGGCATGTCTGATGCTTTAATTTTGTTATTTAAATGCCAAATCCTGGGAATGCTGGAGACTCAGGAGTGAGAGCTTCATGAACTTGATGAATCCTCAGGTTTTAGAAATCAAACAACATCCCTCTTCATAATTTGAATATGTGGTCCTTAATGAATAACAAAAGAGCTTTGGAACAAAGAGGAAACAGCCGTGTTTTTTATGAGAGGGTTTGTAGGTAGCGTCAATTATAACGGTTGCCATGTGAGAGGGAGGACTGGAATCCATCCCTGTGTTGCTATGTGACATCAGCGTCACACTTGATACCTGAGCCGTAAAATCACATATCCTATTTAAAATGCCTTTCCAGATTTCACCCCATAAATAGAACCCTTATGGGGTGTTTTAGAATTGGAGCTCCTCAGGAGCCAGCATCACTGCAATCAGCACGCACAAATAGGTTACTTCCAGCCACGAAGCTGCGCCTTGAGCAGAACCTTGAATCAAAGGAACTGTTGGCAGTGTTATGCAAATGTTAGCCTGATGAAGGGTCATGCTTTTTGGTGCTCTCATTGTGATTTGAAGCAGACATTGAAAGGATGGATAGAGCTGCACTATGACTTCTTTTATTATTTTCATGTAGCCGTGTGTGAAAAAGTATTCGTCTCTTCCCGGAACTGTTTCCTCCCAACCTCACTGCTACTATTTCTCCTTAGATGGCAGACTGTCACTTTAGTCCTTGTTTACACAAACAGATGTGCTCATGTAACCCGAGAAGTGATTTTAAACCAAATCACTACTCTTGTGCAAACCTCTTTTAGCAGTGGTTGTTTGCAGTTTAGTTTAGATCAACAGGGAAGAGTTTAAAACTAAGGTGATGTAAGATACTTCCATAGAAATCAAAGCGTCTACATAGAGGTTTGCACCTGCTTAACTGAATCCCTTTAAATCCACAAGGTCAAATACTGTCCTTTCCCCATGTAAAAAAAAATCCAATACTTCATTGTCACTTAAAGTCTGGATGTGAGTGACTGCTTCAGCTCAGTTATTGTAACTGCCTCATTTCTGGCTGCAGTGATAAGTCAGTTCTTTCCTGCCAATTGTCCAGAATTTGTCAAAGTCAAATCAATGCATCAGTAACAAACAAAGATTTGCAAAGCATTAGCCTTAGCTTCCACAGCAATACTAGTTTTGGCTTCATGGAGGAATTTACTAATTTAATTAAACAGTGCAGATGTGTACAAATAATTCTTTACATTCACTGGATGAGCTAAGGAGGTTTAGGATTTTGTAAAGCACTCAAGAATTCGGTGGCTTCTAGTGAAAAGCCTCTTTGGACTTTTCTCTGTTGCAAAATCTGATGATAAATTGCATGAAGTATTTGGTTTTTCTGTGATGTTGCCATATTTCTGTAGTTACATTTTCAGCACTGAAGCTCAGATATGTGTACTGAAGGAGTAAAGAGGGGAAAAAATAACTGAACATTATGCATCAAAAATCATGTTGACCACAGGCCCATCTTGAAGATGAGGTCGGGTGTCTTTTTTTTGGCTTTAAGGCTTTCAGGCCTTAATTTCATTCTCTCACTGCTTTTAGCTTCTGAGAAAGCTGTCCTGTACCTGCTTGTTGAAGATACAGTTGTTCACAAAACTGCCTTTGCTGGGATGCTGGTTCCTCTCTGGCATTGTTAGTGTAAATTTTTCTGGATTTGTGTTATTTAAAACCTTATTCACGAAGATATTATGAAAATTAACTGCTGGAGGAAAATATCTTGTATAAGTTGAAAAATTGTGTTTTGTCTTTGATCCCTCTTTCTTTTTAAAAAGTAACATCCATTCAAAAGGTTTATTGGGAATTTTATCTGCCCATCAGATTATCTGCAGGAGATACGTTTCTCTGAGTAGAATTTTCACCTCATGATTTCACCTGCTTTTGCTTCATTCTGGAAATGCTGAAATTCATGTTTGTTCCCTTCTTTCCCTTTCTGTTGGAAGGGAAATGGCTCTGATGTTTGATACTCTCCCTGAGGTTTTTAGTTTCTGTCAAATACCTAAGTATTTTGCTGTAGTTGGCTTAATGGGAAATGTTAGTAAGTTTGTGGGGCTGATGGTGAGCAGGATTCATACAGATACAAATGTCCACATAATCTCATAATAAATACTGATTTTATTAGCCTAATAAATAATTCTACTAAATGCTACATCATGATTCTGCCAGTTTATTGAGGAGCAAAAGACCTCTCTGTCAGAAGGATCACTTCTCCTAACGTGAACATGTGATCCCAGGTATACCCAGATTGTGTTGTAGAACCTTGTACTGAGGACAGGTTTCACCATTGGAGAGCAGGCCCTGTGTTTTCCTGTTAAAACTTAGCGTGGAACCACTTGCAGCAAAAAATCTGAACTCCTGTAGTAGAGCCATGCAGGTAGAGTAACAGAAGTAGCAGACCAGAAGAGGTGGTGTGCCACTCAGTGATGTGCCAATGAATGAAGTGTCTTGGAACTATTCAGTCTGGAGGGTCTGAGTTCTTAACGAAGAAAATAATTTCACTGGTTTTCTGCAAAGGGCCAGATATGGAAAGACTATGCTAGGAGGATGTAACTGTCATCCCTCTTACATATTTTAGAACTCTCAGGCTGATCAGGTCCATATGATCTCTGTGATTGACTTTACTGGGTTCATTTTGACAAACTGTTTTAAGTTTGTGTACCTCATTAGAAGAGCAGTGTGTATCTGTTGTTACTGTTTTTATTACTGTGTTTGTGCTTTGAAATCCCTTTGCAGAGGGCTGGGGGCTGTAACATGATCGTTGCTTTTATAATATGCCTTGAGTGCCTCCAACAATGGACTTAAAAAAACCCAAATAAACCCCAACACTTTTTTTGGTGGCTGTTGCATTGTCATGGGATTTAAGTAATTCCCCAAGTGTCAATACAAAGCATGGAGTGATTCCAACAGCTGGTATTACCTCTGAGTAATAATAACTGCTTTTGCCTCTTCTATTCTCCACCTAGATCGTAGATGTTTCCATCTTTATTACAGTGGAACAAGATGTGAATGCAGTTCGATACTACATTATCCTACCACTTACACTACATGGAGGGAAGAATGCAGTTGGCTCATGGTTTTAGCAGCCAGCATGTTGATGATATCAGTAACAGCCCAGGGATATTATAGAATCAGTGTTGAGCACCTGCTTTATACAAAGAAGCTGTAAATCTCTGCAAAAGCCTTGCCATTTCTGGTGTACATTGTGTAGAGGGTTTGGCTGCTTTGCAGAAAAAAATACCACTTCCCTATCTATGCAGCCAGTTCAGAACCAATCTGTCAGTCTGGAAAGATGATTTACAAAAGCCAATTGTAAGTGCATGCTCTCCAAAAAACATAAAAAATTTCACATGATAGAATACAGGAGATGGAAAGAATAACTTGTGAGATACTCGGCCGGTTACAGAATTGTTTCTGGAACATGCTTAGATTGGGCAAGAGGTTCTACGATGATTGAAGTTTTATCTGCTGGGCCTGAGCATTTAAAACATCCTTGCATGACTCACTGCCTAAACCTTCCCATAGTTAATGGTCACCATAATGAGCCTTTGGACAACAGAGTATGTCTTTTCACTGTTTGTTCTGTGGCTTACAGGATAGAGGCTAGCTTACACTGGTACATGTGAATGAATCTTTTAAAGTCTGTTAACGTGAAGGCTTTTGAAGGAAAACAGTTGGAAAATGTCTCTGGATTACTACTTTTTGGCTGAATTTGAAGGGTGTCTGTGACCAGTGTGGTGGCTCAAAAGGAAGTGGTACATAGGAGGAGGCTCTTTTTATAAACTGTGCTCTTAGTTCTTGAATGTCAGGTGAGAGTCAGCAAAGAAGGTTCCCCTTGAGGGAAGCAGTATTTCCCAGCCCATTTCAGGCAGTTAGCTTCTGCTGCCTTGCAGTTCAGCTGTATCAGCTTCTATCACTATGCAGTTCAGTCATCTAATTTTTATCTCTAAAAGCTTTGCTTTCCAGTCTAAGGATACTACAGTGGAAAAATATCAGTGGAGTTTAGGCTTAGTTGTTCTTGGTGACTGGAATGGTAAGGAGAAAGGATTGAAGTGTATTTCCAGTGCCTTTAGATGTTTCTGTGGTATATACCTCAGTGGTATATCATAAGCTATATGCTGATTAATTTAAACTTTTGCTGAACAGTTTTGAAGAGCTCAACTTCCACGTTGTGATCAAGCAGCTTTCTAATACCTGCTTTCACAAGGAGTACTCCAGCTACTCCTGAAAAATTGATGGTGGCTGTCATAAATAGAAGGTACTTCATGTGCAAGACGGTTCCATTAATAGATGCATATTTTTGTGTCCTTTTGTGAAGTTGAGTAGCTCTGTGTTGTCATTGGTTTTGGTTCCCTTGTGTTATTCTGGAAACATACTTTTGACTTAATTCCTCTCCACCTCCGACTAAAATCTGATGCCTTACCTATTGCCAGGATGGAGTTTGCTATTCTTTCTTCTTGGATTCTTTTTTTCATGTTCCCTTACTGGGTTTCTTTTATGGCAGGGTGCCAGAAAAAAGTAGAACTAGAGGGACTTCTATCTTAAACTAGTCCCTTCAGAGCATAAGTAATAGAATACAAAAACAACTGGAAGCTGGAGCAGCCCTGTGATTAGGATGGCTGGACTCTAATTCTAGTCTTCCTGCTTGTTTGTAGTTTGACTTTGTAATCCTCAGAGGCCTACGTTTCATGACAAGTTGGCTTCCATTTAACTGTCAAGCCCCTATAGCCAGTGCCCACTTTTCACAGGTGGTCACTGTCATGGGTTATGTTCAAGTTAGTATGAATTTTGCTGCAAAACTGGTGTTTCTTCTGCATTGTTCATGTTTCTCTGTTGATCGTAATATAAGGGCAGCTCTGCACAAGGATGTTTCTTGTTACAATGGTTTCTCTGGAGGGTTTAGCTTGTTCATATCCTGTTTCTCTAATGGCACTCAGCTTACTAGCTAGTGTAATTCCTAGAGCTTTGACATAGTTTAAAACCATATATCTGAGTGTGTGTTCTTTTAATTTTTAAATATACGAACTGGGTCAAATATGTGGGAAATGAGATGGTAATGCAGTAAATGGAAAACTGTTCATGGAAATCTAACATTCATTAGAAAAGAAAACGTGAAAGCCTCAGTGTGGACAAGGTCATAGATGCAGTGGGTTAAGGAAAAAGGATAGAGATTTACTCAGAGTTTAGGCTTTCTTAGGGTTGAATGTTTTGCCTCAACTACATACCCATTGACTTGATAGGATTTCACCTATATTTCACATGTGAAAGCAACTAATCCACCCCCCAAAATTGCATGCCAGGTACATGCAGAAGAGCTGCCCTGGTGAGTATTAAATGTTATGATGTGAATGTCATCTCCAGAAATTATCAGAAACTAGGAGATTATGCTGGTGGAATGAGCAGTTTGTACTTGCTCTCTTATACTTCTTTAAGCAGCTACTCCTTGACCCTGTTAGAGATAGGACAGATAGGCTTTGTCTAGATCTGCACAACATTTTGTTGTCACAGTGAGGATGCAGACAAAGTATGCTGTTTCCATTTTACAAATGAGGAAATAAAAGTGGAGAAGTTGAAGTGATTTACTGCAGGTTGTAGGTGGATTATTCCAGGTTACAAGTGGCAACATTTTACTGGGGGGATTTAATTACAGGCATTGCTAGTTTGTCATTCAGTGTTAAATTTAACAACACTGAATAGATTGTGACTAGAGAACAATAAAGATTAACCCTTGACACTGAAAGACAATGCCTTTTTCATCAATGCAAAAATACTTTTCTCCAAACAATCCTGTGTATTTTGGCAGGCGTGAAGTAATTCCCTAGTCATGTTGATTTAAGAAGCTGAAGTCTCTAGAAACAATACACGAGAAACACAAAGGGTAATAATAAGCTGGACTCTCTGGGGAGAACCAAATGAGAAAAAAAGTCTCTTAATACTTCCAGTGAAATTTTTACACAAACAAAAGTCTTGGACAACTGAAGAGAGGGAGAGTGTAGAGAGGGTTAAAGGAACTGAAGATGTGTATCTCTTTGTGTACTTGTTAATAAAAAAAAAACCCCATAAACCTTGATATAAGCCACAGGTGTATTGGTTTCTATAAATTCAAAATCCCTTTTAACCAGTTGGAAGTTGCCCTGGTGGTCTGACATGCAAGCCATGTCCCATGGTGTCTTACCAGGGAGTTCCCATGTTAAATGTCTTTCTGAAAAAGAGGTAGGCGGTGAGTGCTTAGCATGGAATTTGGAGCTCCAAACGCAGGGAATTCAGAGGACCAAGACCAGGACAGTTGTTTCACAAGACCGAGAGGAGCAGATCTGGCCAGATCTTACACCCGAGAGCGTATCTTGGAGTAATGTGAACGAAAAGGCATAGAGCAGTCAAGTGTGCCTGCTGTCTGTAAAGAGGCATCCGTGACCCAACTACATGGAGCCAGTGTGGGTTGTTTCCTGTCCTCATGAGGCCTGGGAAGAGACTGTCCAATTAGGAGAGCAACTACCTTCTGATAAGAAGTGATGCATTGGCTTTCCTCTTGCCACTGAACTAGAACAAAACATGTTATGACATATTGTAAACCCAAAAGCAAGGATGTTAGAACTGGATTTATCGAAAAGTGAGAAAAGAAACAATGGAGCATAGAAATCCTGGCAAGATATGCAAGTATGTTCCTGGGCAGTGCTCATGTTGCCACCATAACCTTTTTTGTCATGTCAAAGACAGGATTTTATTCTGGCTTAGGTCACAATTAATTCATAATTTCTGGGACAACATTTAGGCATATTCTGAATTTTAAGTAAGGGTTCTCTGAAGTCACTCCACTGAGATGTAGACTAGTTAGCATGCCGATGCTGTCTTATGCCAGGGCAGTATGTGAAAATTTGTAAGGAACAGTTGGTCTTCTATTTACCTCCCTTAATTCTTTACAGGTCTGCCTTTCTCCTTCGCCCATATTCTCTATTGTTCCTTCTGCTGTTTCTGGAATAGGCTGAAGGAAAGAAGCTTGAATTCTGGGAAGGAAATTGTCACTTGTGCTGTACCTCCTTTTAACAGGCCTTATTGGATAATTGTGATTTCAGTGTGAAACATGCATATAGGTATCTTGAAGCTATTTTGATGAGAACAGTGGGATCCAATGTCTATAACATGTCTTTGTCCATACCTAGCTATACGATGTTCTTTTTTAATGTTGTTTTGCAGTTTCTGATCAAAGCTCCTCTTATTACCTGAAAAGGCTTAGCTTCTACCTATCTTAATAGGATGAATGTTTTATTTGTTTTACAGAGGGATTTGAGATATTATAATACCTTGCATAGAGTTTACTTGAACCACACCATCCCTCCCTTGTAAATTAATCATGATGTATTAAGCTTTTGTAGGAAAGATAACAGAACCAAGAAGCACTTAAACCACATTTTTCTGTAATAACCCTGTGGTTATTTTGTGGCTTCAGCATTCAGATCTCAAAAACTCTTTCAATTAAATGGAAATTATAATTAAATAAAATACTTTAAAAATTAAAAAAGCCATCTATGATGGAAGAAAGGCATGTCCTAGAAATTGCTCTACTTCATTTGTGGAATAAGGCTTAATATTATTTGTTACAATAGCCAAGTTATAACGTTATTTAATTAAAAGCAATGGATTTTGAAGGGAATGCCAGGATAAGGAGAAGGTTTTGTAAGTATGGGATTGTGATTAATCATCTAGATTTTGAACAGTCATTGCCATTAGCTTCCTGCCTCCCATATAAAGTGCCAGCAGCACTATAATGCACAAGAGGACCTTAGATTCAGGGCCGTGGGTTACATCTCAGAAGATTTCTAGCATCCCAGAACCATGCATGCATGGTTCATTCCTTTAAGAGTTCTGCGCTAAAGATACTTTAGTTTATGACAGTTCTTCAGTAATTAGAAGCCTTGCTGGCAGCTCCAGGGCAAGGGGTAAGAGAAAGATGAGGTACCAGCCTGCCTCTACATTCAGTAATTGACAAGGCATCAGGAGCAATATGATGAAAGCTATGTAAATTAGCACTATGATAATGAGCCAGAAATCCCATCAGTAGGAAAAGACCGGTCACCGGCTGAGGTCAACACTTCTTAATTCTCTAGAATTATGCTAGTTCAATCAGCATGTGCATTTGAATCAGATTGATTCTTTTATTGCATGGTGCCAAGGAGGGAAGAGCAACCGATGAAGTGAAAGTCAATACGAACAGTGAACGTAGAGTAATTCACGTTGTCTGTGGTGTCTCAGTCTGTGCATCTGTACTGATAATTGCCTTTAATATGTCCTTTCATCTGACCAATGCAGCTTTCAAACTAACAAATGGTATCTATTTTAGTGACACCTTTGCATGCCAAAATGTCATTTCAAACTTGTGGTTTTATGCTACAGCAGAGTTAGGAGAGCACCAAACTTTTTTCAGAACAATGAGAGAAAGTACACCAGAAGGAGGAGGAGAGGCAAGAGAAGCTGGAAGGAAGACTCTTCCTCCTCAGAACAACTTAGGATCTCTAATGTGTACATCAGAGGCTGAGCCTTGGTTTTGTTATTGGAGAGAAATCCCCGTGTAGGAAGTGGTACACTGCCCTCTTCATTGGTTTGTAGAGCTGAAGAGCTCAAGCAGCATGGCTGCCAGTGCTCGCACGCTGAGGAATTCGTAGATTCTTTCTTTGAAAGAGTAGTATGATGGGTGACCTCTCGTCTTTTTCTCAGGAAGTTCTCTCATTATGATGGAGTTACACACAATTAAGAGCATGTTCTTCTTGACACCCAATTTTCTTGTTTGTAGCTCACACAGACCTGTGGAATGGGTAGTTGCTGAAGTTCCTCCAGTGCAAGCAGTCCACCTGCACTGACCTTTCAAACTCTATGCTCATACATAGCTTTACAGTATTTAATAAATAAAGAGGCTCCATACAGCTTCTATGTCTAGCAAACAGTAATAAAATGTTTTGCTTTTACTGTTTCCTGCTCCAGTTGCTAGAAGTCATAACACAAGAAATAGCATACGGACTCTGTGGTTAATCACATCTCACCTAGTGTTGCTTTCCAGAGCAGTACGTGAAGCCAACAAATGTTTGGATTCCTAGCTGGAGAGAGCCAGAAGTCACTGGAAGATTATTAGAGCAGGCAGCAACCATTCCCATTGAGGTGTCTTCCATGGCATTGCAGACAGTGTTACTAGTGGGGAAGCAGAGGGGAAGTCAAAAGAAAAAAAAAAAAAAGCCGCCTTGCCAGGTTCATACAATGGGATTGCAGTGCTGTCTTCTTGCAGGTTCCACTCAAATCTAGAGGCACTCATAGCATGACAGACCATATTTTCTATCTAAACTGAAAAGATAACAAGCATCAGAATCGAATCATACACAGGCATCTAGCTCTGATGTGTTTCCAGTGGTGAGGCTTTTTCAGTAGAGCATGCAGGCATGAGCAGTGCCCTGAAGGAGGCTTTAGGGTTTTTTGGAGGGGAATTAAAAAATAAGTAAATTAAATATAAAGACTTTGTGTGACATCCTATGCTTATTACTTCCTGCAGTGGTTTCTCTGTGTTTTGCACGGGTGTTTTGTATCACCTACTTTCTGCCTTTAGTGGGTAGCTGACAGCAAGAGCAAGCCACTGTTCTTTGGCATGGCTGTTTTTGTGTTGTCCGGATGTTGGTGTCAGATCTGTGTATTGTTTTTTTCAAGGTTCAGTTATGGGCTCTGAAGATTATTTTTTTGTTGTTATTTCTCTTTTTACTTCCCTTCTGCTCCCTATCTGGAAGACTAGCAGGGAATATTTTCCCTCTGGATGATCTTTCCTCCCCAGGCATCCAACAGAAGTTAAGCCTTTGGCCACGCCGAGGCCATGACATTGCTCTGCAATGGCTGTGAGCCAGGCAGGCACAAAGCTGCACCAGTGCAAACTTTTTGCAGAGCGGCAGTTCCTATCTGTACTAGCTTCCCTAACAAAACCAGAGCAAGCTGCTCCAGTGCCAACTGAGGCTTGCAGCAGTTTGTCCTGTATACAGTAGGGTAAAGCGAGAAGGATAACTTGGGTCTGGCTGCTGATGGTCATGAACAAAACCAGTTCCAGTAGGCAAGACCTGAGTTATGTCTCCAAGTCTTCCCTGTGCTTAAATGTGGAAAGCAGGAAGCATGCATCAGGAGTTGTTGACTCTTTGCTCACTGCTTTGTGCTCCAGTTTTTAACAGATACAATGTGAGACATGTCCCAGAGTTAAGAAACCTAGTGAACTCTTTGGAAAAGAAACAAGGAAAATGAAACAGGTGGCACTGGATAAAATAACGGGGAACTTTATTAAGTACAGGAAGGTCCTTTGATTGCTGAGAGGCAGATGCCATGTTTTGTTTGTAGCTTCATCGCTGCTGAACTCGCTGTGACTTATTTTTAATTTACTTACAAACAGGTTGCCATTTTAATAGGAAAAAATACAGTGTTGAAACAAAAACAGCTCTCTGTACTTGAGCGGATGGATGAAGAAGGCTTGACACTGAAGCCACATGTCTTGATTTTGGAATATTTTCAACAAAAACCCTGTGCCCTCCCTTTCCCTGAATATCAAGCCATGCTTCATACTTAGATGTGCTTGCCACTCAGTTAACACTTAAGCACACAGGAGCAGGGTGTTAGCCACAGGATGTTACTGTGTTAAGTCTCTGTTACACTTTCTGACTGTGTATTAAATTGTACACAATTTCAGGTAAGTGTAGCAAGCTTTCCTGTTGCTTTGGGCTCGAGGCAGGCAGGATTGTCTTGTGTCCTGCCTCTACTGGGCTTCAAAGACAGGATGTAAATCTGAACTGATGTTTAGACCAAACGTATCACCCCCATCCTCACTGTCTCCTCAGTCTGAGTACCTTAGTATGTTCCAGTGGAAGGTAGGTGCCCTCTGGGGTGTTCTAAAAGCACAGAGAGCGTTTTGGGTGCAGTATATTAAACAGCTCTAATTTGTGTCTAACTTGTTTATGTATATGAGCAGTGATGCTCAGGTGAGTGAGTGATGAGGCAGTTCAGGAAGCTAAGGTGAAGAATGCCTTAATTTTTGTGTGGTTGGTGTTTGCTTTTTTGAGTTCCCTCAGCTGGCTGCAATTGCCTAGTGGCATAAGCAACAAATGTTGGTACAGGGCAGGGGATAGGAATGTGTAGCCGGGGACTGGGTGCTGAGGGGTTTTTGGTTGGTGTAGTTGCTAGTGGAATCATGCCCTTATTTCAATCTTGGATTGCTTCTTTCATACTCAGGCTGAAGAAAACCACAGGACAGTTTTCAATGTCAATAGATAGAAACAGGAAGATGAGCTCTTTCCAGGTCAGAGAAGAGGGTTTCTTCAGAGTACAGAGAACAGGCAACTCTGCTTGGGCTGTTAGCAGAGAAGCTTTTACTCCTGTCTCTGCTTTACCCACCATCTGCAGTGCATTTAAACACAGTTCCTTAACTCGGTGCATGGCTCAAATAAAAACAAAAAAGGTTTTAATAAAGGTTCCTGCATTGAGATGATTGTTGATGGAGCATCCAGAGTTTCTTACTTGGGATCTTTACTGTACAAGAAGGCTGAAACAAACTCTTTAGGAAAGATGTCTCTAAGTTTTCAGAGTAATTTTTATAAACACTTACTCCTAAAAAGCTTTTTATATCAATTGTATTTTCTGTGGGAATGACCAACAGTTTAAAACTCTGATGTCTAAATGCAATTTTGTATGTGTGTTTTGCCTTTAAGTTGGCTTATTCAGTGTGCTTAGGTATGCAAATGGGATTTGTTTTTTTCTCTGAACAGTCAGCTATTTAAGCAAAGTAACTGTGTGAAAATACATCCACAAATGGAGCCTATTTACAATCCAGGACCTCACACTTTATTTTGTATAAGTAAAATTGGTTACTGTTTTAATACAAAACTAAGTTAAAACAGGCATTTATTTAATTGGCAGAACTTGAAAGCCCAGCTTTATTTATGTAGGGAATTCCGAGCATCTGAATAGATGCACCACAAGTCATTGGCAATCTGAGACTGTTGCTTTTATTAAATTCTGGGGTGTTTTTCCACTCTAAATATTTTATTACAAATAAAAGCCCTGCTATGTGTGAGTACTCAGTAACTGGCAATCAGCTGGGTTCACAGATGCAGTTAGGACTCTTGCAAAGGCTAAATTCAACCCAGTGTGTAAACGTGGTGGATGAAGTGTTAAATAAGCTATTTGCTTTGGCCCAGCATGAACCTGGGCTTTGGCAGCGTATTTAGAGGTTTGTTCTTTGGACTGGTAGAGATGGGTCATTGGGGAAGGTAGTGCCAGCAGTGTCTGAGGTGACTGATGATGGACTTGGATGGGGAGCTGCTGCATTGACAGATAGGATGAATGGCAGAAGTATCAGCTCCAAAGGGGACTCCTTGTGTGAATTTCTTGGCTAGGCAGTAGGTGCTACTATTCAGTTTCTAATGAAAAGGCAGCTGAGGGGAAAATATTTGAGAAGAAAAAATGGCAGCCTGAATGAATGGACTGCTAAATGTACCAGGCGGTGCCCTGGCACATGGGCGGTGTGGTCAGTGTCCTTTTCTAAGCAGGGACAAGTCTTACGGCAGGATGGGGGTGGGCAAAGCTTCATCTAATCCCAGCTCCAGGTCTGCAGATATGAAGTACCTGCATTAAAAATAGTTACTCCAGTTTTCAGAACAGTGTTACTGAGAAAAGGGCAGGGTGCAGAAACATCAGTTGGGTTGGAGAAATGGGCTTCTTGTCTCCCAGCAGTGTAACTCAGTTGACTTCAGATGAAGGGAACTCACATTTCAGCTGTTTTTCATTTAAAAACATCAAAATACTTTGAATGAACTGTTTTGATCACAAAGCCACTTCCAGCAAAATTAAAATTTTACTGATTCCTTTAAGTTTTTCCATCTCTTTGCACCTCTGTAAAGAAAGAGCAAGTGAACACCAAAGCTACATTTTTAGCTTTGCTCTAGAATATACATAAATTAGAAACAGAACAGCTAGCTTACTTTCAACACCACCCTCCTAACACAGCACAAAACATTTGACCCTTCAGTTCTAAATAGCTCCAAGTGAAGATGACCTTTTAACGTAGCCTATAGTTAGGAGAGCCCTGTCCATCCTAGACATACCCAGGCAGTACTGGGCTGTCCTCGCAAACATCCAGAACAAGTCAGAGGCCATGGGAATGCTGGGGAGGGCAGTCTGCTTGCTGGAGCCATTCAGTTCAGGCTCTACTAGCAAGCTTCACTCGCTCTCAACTTCCCCTTTATGTTTAAAATATAATGGTCCGATTCTTTGCTCTGATTCAGAGGAAGCTGGGGTTTGAGACTCTGTGTGATATGATTGTGTTCGGCAAGAACATGTGTGCAGAGAAGAAATGCCACAATGAGAGGGAGCTTTTCTTTAGGGTATCACAACAAAACAAATGTACGCGAAGGGGAACTATGAAACCCAGCTCGTTGGCTGGCTTGGGGCAGTAGGACAGGCGATATTTTTAGCCAGTGCTCTTGTCTAGCTCTTTGACCTAGCAAAATGGCATAATTTTCCACTTGTCTGAGACAGAATGGGACAGGTTACTGTTGAGCATTGGACGCAGTGAAGGATTTAGGTTTGGCTAGGCACTCCAAGCTGGTGCTTTTTTTGAATAGCCCAAATATTTTGAGTCTGTAAAACGAGGCAGAAACCCTGACAGGAATAAACCCTCTGGGGATGTTCCTGAGGTGCTCTGTGGGCAGATTTTGGCTGCAGACCAGTCTGCAGTGGGCTTGTGCCTCTCTGGAGAGGTTAGGGGTGTACTGCTATTTGGGAAAGAGAAGATGAAAAACCAGTGCTCATAAATGACATTGTCTGCCTTTAGGGAGGTTTCTCTTTTGGTTAAAATTTTGGCATCATATTTCATAATTAATTGAGGATTTTCTCCTTTCTGTTTGTCCAGTTCCTTTTCTGCTTATTACGTCATTCTAGTATGGGAAGCATGGCTAGAAAACACTGTGTGCCCCCACCATGAACAGTTGCAGTCAGATGGTGCAGCCTTTAAATGGTGCAGATGTTGTTAGATGGGGCTCTGTTAGGAAAATCAGCTCAGATCAGCTACCGTACTTTCAGCAACCAGCTTTTCATCAGCTAAACTGTTTGTTCCTGCTCAAGGCTAGTGATGAAAAATGTGCTTGTGAGGTTAATTTTTCTAATTCCTCTTTTAAACCAACATGTGAAAGACGTTGTCTTTTTTTCCTCTTCTTTTCCTCTTTTTTTTGTGTGTGTAAATAATTGCAAATACATCAAGGCAGATTTTGCAAGGTGCAGCTGTGTGTGCAACCAATCTTTCTCTGCATGGAAGCATAATCAGTCGTTGTGTGTGAGCACTGTCTGAGGGTGAAGCACATGCAAAGTGGCATCTCTGAACCTGTGTTCCTTTTTTGTGGTAGGAAGTATAAATACATTGTGTTTCTTAAAAAAAAAAAAAAGGAACTAAAAAACCTGCCTCTAACTTAACACCTTTTTTGACTAGGTTAGATTTAGTCAATGTTGAAATATTTCCTGCTGTGCTGACTGGAAATACCTCTCCTTAGGTGAAATCATGGTGCAGCTGAAACCAGACAAGTCCCTCTTTTTTAAAAATCAAAGTTGAGCGAAAAAGCCCAAGTGCTTGGATAGAAAAGGTGCATTAAGGGCTGGTTAATTTTTGCAAACTTATTCCCTGTACTTAGAGAGAGGTTGGTAGTCTGATCGGAGACCAAGGACCTTTCATTATTATTTATAGCATTAGCCTTTACTGAATTATGAAATTGTAACACAGGCAAATATTTACTATGGAGTCAAAATATAGAAAAGGGTGTCTATGTAAACAGATACTTTCTTTCTGGGAAGACATACAGTGTGGCCTAACCAGCAGTTTGTATAAAGACAATAAGTTGGAGACTAAACTTTGCTTTCATGGATTTCGAGGGGGGTGATGTGTCACAGTGCCTTGTGGCCTTTGTGTGGGGAAGAAAAAATTTGGATCATCATCCTTCTTGAGATTCTTTTTCCTTTCCGTTTACCTGGAGAAAGTTAATTGTTTAGCTGACAAATAAACATAGGCTAACTGCTGTTTTTATAAGGTGGGAGAATTCCTGGCAAGCAGAGCTTGACATGCTGTTCGGTTCTTGAAAGCAGCCCAAGCTGCATGAAGCACAAGTCATCTGGTGTGCTCTGGTAGGAGGGGGGAGGGCTGATTCCATGAACATCAGCCCATCATACCTTTAACAGAAGAGGCTGGGGCAGTTGGGGTTCTTTTCTTACCCCCACCCCCCTAACTTTCTTCCTCTTCTGGGATTCTACTCTTTTCCACCAAATCGCATATTTTTCCATGCATTTGAAGTTCTTGGAAACCTTTCATAGACTACAGAGAAACAGACACTCTCCTTAGGCTCCAGTGGCGAGAATCCCAGAACGTCACAGCCTTTTGTGGAGTTCGGACTGCCTCCACTGAAGCTTCGTTCCCCATTGTCACAGCACAGGCACTAAGCAGATTTCTCCCAGCAGGAAATTTCAAGCTCCAAAGGCCAGGAATGCTAATGCTTGTGTGCTGCACCAGAGCCCCAGTTGCTGGTTATGAAGAAGGAAAAGTTCTGTAAGAATTTACAGCCCATGCAGACACTGCTGCTTCTAAGCAGCCTGCAGGGAGCTGACTGCAGTTGCTGCACAGGCAGACACCAGGATAGTCTCCTAAACTGGAAGTAACTTTGGAATTTAAGTCCCTTGACCCAGGACTGCACCTGTGTCCGGTGTACCTGCATGGAGTGTCTCAAATGCAGTTATTACTACTTGCTGCCTAAAATCTATTGGCTAACATGCCTGCAGTCAGGAAATCGGGGCAGTTTCACTGGGATTTCTAGTAGCTGCTGCCGATTCCAATACTAGTTTTCTGGATAAGGCACTTAGAGGTTTTGATGCTTCCCCCTTTACCTCATCTATGAAGACTGATTAATAGGAAACCTGTGAGTGCATAAATAGATCTGATGCAAATACTTCTGAGGACCTGTCTATGTCTAGTTTTGACATTTTGATTGGTTGTTTTGTAGCTCTGAATTTTATCAGCTGAGAACGTACAATGCTGTTCAGTCAGCTTGTACTCTTGGGCCCATTTAAACTTAAGAATCAAGCACAAATATTTATACATTATACGTGCATTTGAGAGTTTGATTTGATACACAACCTGACAGAAACCCAGCATGTCTAAGTCAGTGCACGCAGTACTGCTCGTTCAGCTTGTTAGCTGCTTACATACACGTGAATTGACGTCAGACATCTCATTGAGAAGGTACCTGTAGAAGCAATCTCAATATTTAGATGCAAAGTCTGGTGCTAAACTGGCTTATGAGACGATAAGTACCTATCAGCAGGGCATAGACAAAATGTTCCTAGTGAAATAGGATCCTGGGATTTGGTTACGTTTGCAATATAGATCAAGTTTGTGGGTCACCCGAGATCATGGTACTTGGACCAGGTGTCGATTAACAACGTAATTTAGAACCAGTGTCAGTGAACCTGATGGCAGTAAGCTGTACTGGTGTGCTTCAGTTAGCTTAGAGATTCAATCTAAGCTTGAAAATTGATATCATTCAAAATCATCACATAAACTCTGTTGGAAGACTAAGGGCCAGGTTGTCAGGAGGGTGTACTCACAAGCTAATCAGTGAAGTTTATGTGGATTTACAGTCCTGCACATTTCGGCTGCTGTGTTTGCCTGGCCATTCACTTGAAGTAAAATTGTTAACTTTGTGGCTCTGAAATGATCGGTTCATTACACATATTCAGAAACTGAGTATGCAGACAAGATTCAACTTTTTATAAGCTTTTGTCTATTCTCTATGATCCTTACCTGCTGAGGGGATAACACTGGTGAAGTACTAACCTATGTTGCAACTAAGGTAAAAAAATTCCTTGGACTTTGATATTTGATTTCATTTCAAGGTTTTTCTGTTGTGTCTAATTAGTGTTTAATGTATTAGGACACCATCACTGGAAAGAGAAAGTAGAAAAGGGAGAGAATAATATTTCTGATATCAAAGTTCTTTAGCTTAGATTGAAATCTTGAAATATTAATTGGAGGAATTAGAACTTTTGCTACAATTACATTCAACATCTGGACTTTGCTATTTTTGGGGACCACTTGATATTTCTACTCACTCGATGCTTCTACCTTCCTCCTGAAAAAGGAGTAGCTGTGTAGAGCCTGAAACATGATAAACATTCCCTGGTACTGATAGGATTTTTGTAGTTGGAGACATCACTAAGCTAAACTGGTTGCAGTCTGCATGCTCCGCTCCGTTACAGACATAGCGAATGTAAGTAATGTGGGTCAGATCCTGAAGTGTTTATATGTTGTTTACTGAGCCCTTACTGCTGAAGCAAACTTCTGTTGGAGTAACAGAAAGGCTAAGCAGACACAGACTTGTCAGGATTTATTCCTCTACATAAAAAAGGAATGAAGTTAAACAAACTATTCAAACATACTACATCCTGAAAGCATTTTGAAGAGTTCCACGGTGCAATAAGATGATCAGAATCAACTCATGATTGTAGAACAGGGAGAAAGACATGAAGAGGCCAATAAAAGGGAGAATATTCCAAAGGCTTGAGAGAATTATGCACATAACTTTCTTAAGCTCCTTTGAAAATCCAAACCAATACATTTTCTGTTGATATTAAAAATGGGCTGAAGCCCTACAGGGATAGTCACAGAAGGGCATGCTCAAGCTGTGGGTCTGCAAAGGAGAAGACGGTTTTAAAAATATCTACAATGGTGAGAATATTCAAAGTGATTTAGGGGTAGTGTTGGAGAAGAGGGAGAGCATGAAGGGGAGTAGAGAGAGACCAGGTATGGGACGTATGAAGAAATTCATAGAATAAGTCCTGAAGGATTTCCGAGGTGAAAACTGTAGCTGTTGTTGGGCCCTGAAATGAACTGGGGTCTTCTGACCTGCCTGAGGATGTAAATATTAGTGACTGGGGGGAAGAGGGGATGGCAGAGGTCAGGGCAATGGTAGAGGAGAGACAATGGACCCCTCTGCAGCACCAGCCTCTTTCACTTCACACAAAGTTTTTTGTAATTCAAATGAAAACAAACCCTCCTTAAGAAAGGGATCTCTCTGGAGTGAGAAACTTTGCAAAAGATTGCACTCTCACTTCCCTTTGGTCTCACCTTCTTTCATCAGTCAATGCATGAATTAATTTGGTCTGATCTTTAGTTGTTGTTGCAGAATTCTGCTGTAAACTTCAGTGTGCTGGAAAAACAGATATAGTCTGGGATCTTTTGGAAGCTTGCTTTTTCTTCGTAAATTACTTTTTCTGGGAAGTGCTGCTAGATCAATTCACTTGTGATGAGTCCCAGAATGCTACCAAGCTGAGAATGTCTGTGCACATTAATTTTGCATGTGTCAACTTGCAGTGCCCCCATGTTCGTAGCATCCAGCTGAGAGACAGTCACCCGTTCACTTTTAGAAACGATTCAGTAACATTCAGTGCCCTGGAACTTTGTATTTGTGGGTGCTGTGAAACTGGTACAAGCGAGGAGAGTGGTCTAATCTAAACTGTCACCCAGGCGCTCTCTTGATGGAAAGAGAGAGGTATTTCTAGAGGGTAATTCAGTCTTTTAAACATCACTCCTAGAGTGCGGTGAGTCATCCTCTGAAGTTGCCTGCCTAATGCTTTCTGTTGTGGAGGGAACCTGTATCACTAACCTAAAGCAGATGTCAACTTTTAGGTGGGTGCAATGAGGAGAGGTGAATCCTAGCCACAGTGATTTGGTGACAGAAACCACTTTGTGGTGGACCTGTGTCAACAGAGTCAAAGCAAGGAAAAAGCAATTGGAATGTCTGACTCTCATGTACCACTGAAAATCCCTGTGCTATGCAATGCCAGTATTTTGCAACTGTTTTTCATTAACTTTGATGTTATAGACAGGATAACGTTCAATGGCAAGACAGATGTAAAATAAATCAGCCAAGCAGGGTCATAAATGCATGAGCATGAAAGTGCAGGATTGGTTAGGGACAAATCAGTTTGATTTTTGGGAATATCTCAGTCATATAGCTTACATAAGCAGAGGCGCTTTCTCTTATATAGTATATAAGAAAATAATCCAGGTTATTTGTTCAGGCATTTTATTCATATGTACACGTACATAATTTTAAACAGCTGAGTTTCTGAATGCTTCCCCATATTTCATTTGGTATTTATCAGGATCCACTGTATGTCAGACTAAGTGGGGAGGAGGTTTCAAATTGCCACGATCACTGCTTGCTTAGTGTTTATTAAATTGCCAGTATCAGTGGAGGATTTGTAATATGTATAGATGTATTTATTGCTTATATAGCCATAGAAACTACCTGTTGGAAGTATGCTTCAGGTGAAACACTCTCTCCTGTGATCATCTGGATTTTGCAACTGAATGCGTTTGTTTTCTGAGAGTCTTTGCAGTTTCACCTGAGATGAAATCCACTTTTTTCAAATGGTCATGCAGTTGTCTGTGGGAAGAGATGGTTCATGCTGAACCACAAGTGCTTTTGTATGCGTGAAATGATTGTTATTCTAAATGACAACACTGGAATGAAAAAAATCTTCTTAATAAAGGTGGGTGGAGTTGGGGCATATGAGCAGGAAAGACATTGTCCCCAGGGGTATGGGAGTAACAGTTCTGAAGACAGAGATCTTCATATTTGCTTTCAAAAATAGTGAAATGAGTATCAGAGAGCATAAGTGATCAGTATAAGTAGTTCACCTCATTTCATGTCTAACATAGCCCAAGATTATGCGAGGTCTGTAACCTTTGGAAAAGAAGCGTCATTTTAAAATCTGTACAGTAGAGTCTATTTGACCTTCTGCTTAGCAATAGCCAATGATGCAAGCTTACAGCTCAGACTGCCTGAACTCTTCGCAGAGAATGTTTAACATTCTGTAATATACATGATGACTTCTTTTTTTTTTTTTTCTTTTCCTTTTTTAAAATCATCTTGGTTAGCTAATGGTTCAGTTCCTCTTCAGGGGATAGATCAGAAAATAAATATGTACCAATAAGCTTTGAGGCTTTAAAGCCAATTTGATACACAGGAAGCCTGAAATTAGGGCAATAAAAGATATATCTGATGCTATTTCCTCTTACTAAACACCTCTGCCTACCAGGCAAGTCCCTGTTCAGCTGTTTGCTGATGAATTAATTTGGCTGCAGATCTGAGCGACTTTTTGCAGAGTTGAGCTCTCTCACAGCTGTGGCTCTTTATTGTTTTAGAGGATCTAGAGGAAAAATATTCTTCATAGGTAAAATACTTTATGCAGAAATTAGTGTAATGCACTCATCTGATGCTGAAGCTCTTTCTTCATTTATCAGACACTGATAATTTAAATCTGTTTTTATAGAAATCTTTATATAGCAGCCAGTAGTTGAGCAATGAGTGAATATGGGATTGACAGTTTACAGTGTAAGAGATACTGTAATACACTCTTTAAAAGAAGTGGAGTTGCTTCAGTCTTGCTCCATTTTACATGTGTAATGCTAGTGATGTCAAAGGAGTTGCTTCTGATTTCTAATGTTCTAACTGAAATTTCACAACTGAAACCTCTGAATCAGGCTGGATATTCTGCATGTATATGCTGGCTTTTGTCCAGGAAGGTGAGAGATGTTTGAAACCCAGTTACTTGAAATTACACTAGAATGACTTCCTGTCTTTAAAATCCAGCTGTCTCCAGGATGGAAGTCAGTAGATGTTGGTTAGCTGTGCATACTGTAGACCACTCTAGGAACAACAGAACTGAAGTAGGTTCACCTCCAGTTGAAGTGACTTGGTTCCCAGTTAGTGGGTTACCCAAAGCTGTGCTAGCATTCAGTGAAAGATCTGCATTTGGGTATTAACAGCATGCTTGAAGGGAAATGCTGAAAGACTCTTTTCCACAGAAATGCACACTTAGTTTTGTTGGAATGTTGTGATGGGATTTATTTTTTATAAATATCCCTGTGCAGTCATTGTTATGTTATTTTGAGATTATGTATTGCATTGTCTCTCTGACTTTAGTGCAGGTGAGAACTGCAGCTCAAATGTAGGATGCAGGATATTTGTGTTTCCTCTCATTTGTGTAGAGCTTTAGCTTATAAACTGTGTAGCCGACAGAAAGCAAAAGAACGTGATCAGGATGACAAGGCTCAGAGTTAACAATTGAGTAACATGAGTGAGGATGCACCTGCTCTTAAAACACAAACTTCAGCAAAGATTCATTTTAAATCATCAGACTATTTCCGTAGAGCTGTGTTCCCATAGGACTTTCAAGCCACTTTGTTGAATACAATGGAGTTTTTTGGTATATTGCTTGTACCGCAGTGGAGGGAAAGGCTTATCTAACAGCCATATGTAGTGGCAACACCTAGTTAAGTGATCAAAAAAAAAAAAAAGGATTTGCAATTTCTTGTTCAAATCTTTATGACAAGTTTTACTCTGTAATGTCAGAGGCAGGTTAATACATGGCCCCTCTGCTGTAGTTGAAAGGTGAAGATGCTAGTGATGGTCAAATCATGAAATTTATTGTCCATGTCACCTCTTCATTTTTTGCTGTGAGCATGTTTTCTTGGAATCAAAATTCCTACACTTGCAAGAAGCTTTAAACAATTGCACAAGTGTCAAGCAATTTATTTATTCTACCGCTAGAAATACAGGCTCGTCTAGATCCCTCTGTTGTTCTGCATCAGTCCTGATCACTGACAAGTTTAACACAATTGTCTCACTTGTCTCCTAAGAGCAATGTGGAATTCCAGTCACCTGTTCAGAAAACGGGTTTCACAGGATGGTCCTTTCAGATATTGCTCTTTCTGGATTGAGTGGGCAGTTGCCTCATCGTTTGTCTGTTTCTGTTCTCCCTTTCGTTTCCCGCAGTTATGCACAGTTTGTCTGCCTTTCTGTTTAATCAGAAATCTCTTGCTATTTCTGAACATTTGAGGAAGTATCTGCCTTAGACGTGAATTTTGAGAAGGGGCATGAGGAAACTATCACTGCCTCATCTCTAGTATCTACCATGTTTTACAAATGTTATGCTGCATAGAAGACACTAATTTTCCCCAACAAAGTTAAGGCTACAAATGAAAGTTCAACAGGAGCCATTTGAAAAGAGAATTTGAGAAAGATCCCAGTTGTTTTTAGTCTGTTTCATGTGCGAACAACTCATAATTAGCAGATTCTTTCCCATGTTTTTGTGGTTCAGAGATGCAAAGACACTCAAAGCAACAAGGTTTCATTGCAACAGTAGATTGTAGAGATGGTGAGCTGAAGAACAAAACACCTTCATGGAAAATGGGCCTTTAAAACTACTTATTTACTGAAATGAACTTTTATATCTAAATTGCATTCTAGATTTGTAACGTGTTTGTGTTAGCATTTGTAGTAGAGGAGCTTACCCAACATGACATGGTGCAGAAAGTAAGCATTTCACTCTGCTCATTCTAATTTGTCATAGATTTGCTTGAATATCCTGCAAAGCATTTGTACTGTAACACAAACTATAAGCCATGTTTATGCATGACATGAGGAGCATCAGACATGGCCTGCTGAGTTTGGAAGCAACAGACCTCTAGGGCAACAAGTCACAGTGCACAAATAAATGTTATGTTGATGCAGCAGCTGAATTTTAAACAAAACCAAATCCTCTGTGGGCTGTTTTCCTAATGATTAGCACACACTCATGAAGAGGAGACCTTCACAGACCTTTTTCAGGAAAATGAAAATTTATCAGTCTGGTTTCACATTTTTTTCCTACATTATCCTTGACCTCTTTTTTTTCTGCACCCATGGACTCTGCCAGTCTTTCTCCCCTCTTCTGTTGTGCGAGCAGCAGACCACCGTTCAGCTTGGGCTGTTCAGAGACCTGGCCCAGTGATGCACAGCAGAACACTACAAATGGCAAGAGAGCAAATGCAGCACCTCTGGGGTTAAGGAAAGAAGTAATGTTATCTGCCATATTTTTTTCTGATTTTTTGTGAAATTTTTAACCTAGTCTCAGTCCTGACTATTAGATAGGAGAGAACAGACTCTACTTTTGTTGCCTATTCATCTCTCTCTAGTTCTTCAGTAGTGCCTTACTGATCTGATGTTTGATTCTTGTTTCAGTTAGTGTGTATCATAAGATGCTGTCCTTCCCTGAATTCCCCGATAGTTTGTAAGTGTAGGAAGCCCACAGCAGGGAGTTGCACTTTTGATTGTGGCAGAGCAGTGATTGTGATCATCTTGCTGTGTCCTAGGAATCATAGAATCACAGAATGGTTTGGGTTGGAAGGGACCTTAAAGATCATCTAGTTCCAACCCCTCTGCCATGGGCAGGGGCACCCTCCCCCAGACCAAGGTGGTC
>NW_010229127.1:44122-72487 GCF_000690775.1 Eurypyga helias
GGCATCCACAGCTTCTCTAGGCAACCTGTCCCAGTGCCTCACCACCCTCTCCAGGAAGAACTTCTTCCTGATACCCAATCTAAGCGTCCCCACTTTCAATTTAAACCCGTTACCCCTTGTTCTGTCACTACAGGCCCTTGTAAAAAGTCCCCCCCAGCTTCCTTGTAGCCCCTTCAGGTACTGGAAGGCTGCAATAAGGTCTCCCTGGAGCCTTTTTTCTCCAGGCTGAACAAGCCCAGTTCTCTGTGTCATGTCAAACTTGCTGAGGGGGCACTTGATTCCACTGTCCGTGTCACTGACAAAGATGAGCAGAGAGTAGATTTAGATTAGATACAGGAGGAAATTCTTCCTGGAGAGGGTGGTGATGCACTGGAACAGGTTTTCCAGAGAAGCTGTGGATGTCCCCTCCCTGGAAGTGTTCAAGGCCAGGCTGGATGAGGCTCCGAGGAACTTGATCTGGTTGAAGGTGTCCCTGGCCATTGCAGGGGGGTTGGACTAGGTTGGAAAGGACCTTTAAAGATGATCTAAACTATTCTATGTGTGGTGTTGGTGCAGAGGAACCTAGAGCCTAGTAAAACGGGTAGCACAAAAAATCCCTTAAGTAGTTTGGAAAACACTGACCTGAATGTCTGAAGAGCATCTCTGGGACAAGGGCTGCTTTTTCCAAGCTAGAGGTGGTTTGGAAGGAAAGCAGTGTTGTCATGTGAACAGGGCATGCGACATTAGCTCTATGAGCTGCTGTTTAATAGCTTGTGTTTATCATGCTTTTTCATTTGAATGACTGTTGCAAAAGATTCTGTTTGCATGTGAGGAGGTATTTAAAATGGGGGAACAAATCCTCTATCCACTGAGTTTTGATTTTTATGGGGGATTTCATTTTGGAAAATAGAGTACTAGTAAATTTCTAGGACTAAAATCTTTTGTAACTGTCTTGTTTTATTATTACTGGAGAGACTGCTGTTCATGCACATCAAGACAAATCATGGGCTGTAGAAGATTTGACAAACTATCTACGAAGTCGACTGCCCCTTTCCCTCTAATGTCTTTCCTCCTTTCTCCTCTCTCCTTGCTTCTGTGCTTTCTTTTTTTTTGTTTGATTTTTCTCTCTCCTTTTCTCATGCTCAAACTAAATGATCGTTTCAGACAAGCATCACAAAAAAGCTGTTTTGTAGATTAACACAGACTCTGCTTTTTCATTGACTAGCCTGTAACAGCTAATGTGATTTGCACTTCTGTTTACCAGCTTTCTATTATTAGACCCACCATACTGGGACCAATATGCAGGTAACTATTAGTCACCAGTGGAGCTGCTAATTGTGTAGATTAATTAATCATTCCAATTGCATTTGTCTCCAAACAGAGATGTGATTAAAGCAAGGAAAAAAAAATCTCTGCCTGGCTTATCTTTTGAGAATGAGTGACTTTTTTATCAGGTAGCACATCATGCTAATCAGATGCCTGGTTATTAATGCTCAGATATCACACCAAACACTGAAGTGGGAGGGCAACAGCTATTCCTGTCAATCCGCCTGCCATTAGTCATCATGCTGAACACTTCCATCTCAGACAGCTCCCGGGCTGTTGCCAAGGTGCTGGGCAGTACCTTCACATTGAAGCAGTTTCTGGCCAGATTATTGGCAAGGTGAATTGGCTGGTTCTTATAAAATGCCTCTTCCGCTGCTGGCACATGTGTCCTGTTCCTTTAGCCCAGGAATCTGTTCTTCAGACTTATTAGTCCACACAACGTGCTCCAAGCTCTCCATGTCTAGCTGGAATGTGGCCATGATCTCCATCCTGTTTAGTAATACAAGAGGAGCAACATGGTTATAGTCATTGAAATTTGTTCAAAACCAGGTTGAGAATCTAGGGCTGAAGACAAATGTAGGGTCTGTCCCTGACTAATTAATCTCTGTTTTTATTGGTGCCTGTCCTGTAAAGCCTGAATGGCTGTGAAGTGACAGAGCCATGGCCTAGCAGAAAGAGATGTGCCCTTTTTAGTGCTGGAAGTCAGACAGAGGGACATGTTCATCGTCTTCCAAACAAAATACCAGGAGTGAAGGCATTCCATAAGCTCTAAGTTTGGTTCAGTGACATTGCTTCTTATCAGGTTGTAAGCTGCTGCCAATCCCAACCCACAAAAAGGAAAAAGAAAAAGCTGAGTGTGCATCAGCTGACATGGGCATTGCTCAGGAATAGTGCAACTTTTAAAAGCCTTTTATTATCAAGCTGTAACAAAGCTGCTTTGTACCATAAATAGAAAGAACTAACCTGCTTCCCCTCTGTGTCTCAGGTGGGTCAAAAAAGTTCCTTCCTTCCTTGTTCACAGCACTCCCCAGGGCTCACTCCTTTGTGTGGGAGGCAAGTTAAAAACCACGAATAAGACAGAGAGGAAAGCCCTCTACCCCTCTGTGCATGGGTCATGTAGCTTATCACAGCAGATTATGGCCTTCCCTCAGTCTCACCTGGGGATATTTGCATCTCTGCTGATGCCTGGGGAAGGTAATTCCCTACTCTCAGTTCAGAAGTGCCCTTTAGCCAGTGGTTGCTAAACCAGGGGAGACTTGAGGTAGAAATCCCATACAGTGTGCTTTGCTAAACCCTTCCCACTGGGTCAAATACGTTGTGGGTATGTTCAGTAGAAATGCAAGTAGGTCCTTACTTCCAGTAGCCAGAATTATGCTTTGAAGGTTGATACTCATATCACTGTCCATTTGTATCTGGCCAGGAGCTTTTGATTTGCTTGTTAAAGCCAAGGCTGTGCAGAGCTGAGGGAAGAGGAAACCTAGCTTAGGTGAAAAGTTCCAGCATCGTTTTGTCTGTCTTAAACCAAATGAATTACAGCAAACCAGGGTAATGTGTTCCAGGCGCTGCCTGGAGATTTTCATTTTACTTCCCCATGTACCGAGTCTCTTGAACTTATCCATAGCCCTGGCTCATAGCTCAGACATGCCTCAGCTCCAGCAACATGAATGTCCTTTTGTTGTTCTTTGCAGTCCTTTTTGCTGACATACATCTTGAATTGTGTCAAGCACACTGCCTCCCCAAGTCAAAACAGCTGCATCTTAGAGAGAGGGAAACCTTCAAAGAGAAAACAAACACACCCTCTCTGTAGTCTATTGGTAGTAACAGATAATTAAGTCTAAAAGTTTCAACAGAGGGAAGACATTTATTGCCAGGCAAAGCCCAACAGCATTGTAGGAAATGTCTTTTGTGTTGCCCTGAATGCAGCCCTGAGTCGAAGAACTGTGGTGGTGATTTGGTAAATGTTTACATTCTTTCAGTCTTAAAGGTAATCAGCCGCACTGTTGATGGGAACCTAGAGGATATAAAAGACTGAAATCGAACCGTATCAAGCCATTTGAACATAATCTTTTTTATCTCTGCAGGCATTTCTTCACCGGATCCGCCAGAATGCTGTGGACAAAGCCGAGAAGTACATAACAGAGGAGAATGTTAAGGTATTTCTTCTATCTTCCTCATTTTCTTGGTAGGGAAAATGATACGTAATGAGAGGCTAGACTGAGGGATATGAATATCAAATATCCTCATGTCATATTGATGCTTATTATTAAACTGGCTCCCGAAGGAAAAGAGGCTCATGTTGACAGTTTATCTGTCAATCTGTTTGCCCATTTGTATAACTGTCATCTTCCAGCAATTTTTTTTATCACACCAACTAATTTCAGTAAAATTTGACAACAGTGTAGTGTTGTCAAAGATACTAAATTTTGGAAAGGTTATTGAAATGGTGGGTGGAGGACAGAGAGGCCTTTTCAGTGTCTTTGAGACGAAAAGCAGGGAATGCACAGCCCTTGTCTATTTTTCTTGACGCTATTCAGTTAACCAGTTTCATCTGATGTCTTTCAAAAATCTACAACTGATAGGGCTTGTGAGGAAGAGGCAGGAATATTCCTTTGTGTTCCTAGTGGGAAGGAGTTCAGTTCTTGTGGGGGGATTAGGTAGCAGGAGACCCTTGCATGAGGAGGTTCCTCAATGAATTTTGCACTGGAAAGAGATGCGAGACACAGAACACTGAGCTGTGATATACTAGCTTCTCTGGTGCTTATGGTCAGAGGAGGCCTTGTTGTTGGTTATTTTCATAAATACAAGCAACACTTTCTTGTAGTAATTTGGCTAAATAACTCTCCTTGTGCACATACAAATGTGAAACTAAAACCCCCTTTATACACACATGCTAGTGAAATCTGATGATCGGTGGGACAGGGTGCAGTTTGTTTGCCTTTAGAGGCTGGCTTGCTGGGCTTGCGCTTGATCCTGTAGCTCCTAAACCAGCGGAAACTTCGCCCTTTACACTCGTGGGAGCAGGGTCCAGCAATAGTAGGTATATCGCACCAGTCAGCACTACTGCAGCTGGCATGCCGTTCCCCAAGGCTGCTGCCTCCATGCCAGGTGCTAGTGTTACCTGAACATATAGAGATCCCAGCAGGGCTCTAGCCCCAGTGCTTCCTATTCATTCTACAGGCTAGCAATACTGCAGCATCGAGTGGCTGGCATCAGGAAGCGCTGGTAGCGGGATGGCTTGGCAGCTTTTTGGTGCTAAGCCTCTTAGTAGCTTCAAATTTGGAAGTCCCTGCTCCCCAGACACTCACCACCTAGAAGAAAAAGTAGACAAGCCATTAGTGACAATAGGTCTCCTGTGCAGAGAAGTGGGCAAAAAGTAAGCTCTGCATGAGAGAGAAACCTGCACAACCATTTGCCAATTTGGTGAACAGCCTCATATGTTGAAAGTTGTTACTCTATTACTATTTGTGTATCATCAACATGGGTATTGATTGTGACTGCCATGTAATCACATGCAGTGCCCACAAAGCCTGTGCAGAAGAATCCATATTTTCTCTGCTGATTTAAATGTATTTGTATTTGAATTTCATCACACTCCTCTGGGAAAGTACCGCTTCATTTCTGTGTCATTCATGAAGTGCCTGGGGGATCTTTTTGAGGCCACTGTGAGACCTCATTTATTCTTATTATTACAATACCTAGCTTTCAGTAACAGACCACCTCTCAGTAATAAAGGGCCTATGCCTGTTGCTGGTGAATTAGAATCAGAAAGGCACAATTTTCCTGTGCAGGATCAATATTATCTCCCTCTACCCCAAATAATTTCTTTGTCTTTCCTGCAGTTGAAAGATAGTTGTTCTTTCCCTCTCCTTTTTCCATCCTTGCTGGTGGAGGCAGGACAGGCAAGGTGGTGCTGGGACTTCTGATAACTCTGCCTGCTAATATTATGTATCTCGAGTCACCAGAGAGATGTGAGGTGGCTGGTAGCAGAGACTGTATAAATGGTTTGGCAGCTTATATAAGGAGAACTCTGTGTTTTCCTCTCTTTCTTCATGCAACAGAAATGTCTAGAGGAAAATACAGGGTATTCTGGCAGTCACTCACCTCTGAGCAAAAGGAGAAAGTACTCTTTAGGGTAATTTGGGTTATTGCTCCCATTATTAATTTTGCAGGTTTCTCCTACAGCTGATGCTAAGCACTAGAGATTTCAGTAATTTTTGGCCACTGTATCCCCCTTTCAGAAAGGCCACATTGAGTCCTGTGCCAGGCCCAGATTTTACAAGTACTCCAGTGACTAACAGCTGCAGCAATATCATTAAAAATGTTTTTAGTTTATTCAATGCACTGTGTTGAATAACTATTGATATATTTTAGTCTTCCGCTCCATTCACAATAGGGCACTGATGTCTACTGATACAGTAGATGGAAGGCAGTACAACTTGGGGGTGTATGCAAGCTGCCAGACGAAGATCCTTGAATGAGGCTTATAAATGGTGACTGCGTTTGATACAGAAGCACATGCAGTCAAGCTCTCTGCTGCCTTGATTTTCAAGAAACTCTTCTTATCTGTGAAATCTGCTGCAAGCAGAGCTTTACCGACCACCATGGAGTTCATGAGATTACACAGATATTTCTTGGATCCAAAAATACCCCCCAAAGACTGTTCCTGATGGATAAAATCATCCCTGACAGATGTTTTCCTCTTCCTTGTTAATCCCTTTTGGCACAGCTTCTGGCAAAGCCATGCAGACAGAGGCTACTGTGTCATCACATCAGTTTCAGCCATGTGACAGAACCATCCTATGCTCTGCTTGAATTAGCATAGGAATGGTTCTGGAAGCAATCAAATGGTCCTAGCTCCCTGTCCCTTACTTTGGTTCAGAGCCCAACAGTGCAAATTCGGTGTGTTGGAATCTTTTAGTTTATTCAGAGCTAGAAAGGAGCTATGAGGCACAAGTATGCATTAATGATGGTGCATTCTACCATATCTCAGTATTCCTGAAATGGAAGGGGAGCAAAGACAAGGAAGATATAACAGATTCTGTTCTGCACATGCAGCCAACTTGCAGGAGGAGTTTGAGAGAAATACTCTGCCGCCCCTTGAGTATCAGCAGGTATAAAGTTGAACCTTGGTAGGCTCCTTGAATTCCTGATCTTTACCTCCGTAAAACAAAACTGATTTTAAACCAGGAATTAAAGTTTCATTCCTGTCTCTAATGATTAGAGTTAATTTACAGACTATTGTTTTTCTGAATTACTGCCATGTCACCAGCCACCAGACTGACCCAGTGTCACATCTAGTGAATAAAGCTTAGTGTTGTGGTAAGATGCTTTGGAAAGTGTCGGAAGATGTTAGATTCAATCACTTCCCACACTGAATGTCAGGAGGATGAAGGGCTGGCTCTGGCAGGCTGCACACTTTGGGGTTCAGAGGAGTGTCACGAACTCTTTGTGCAAGACCTGGGAGGCTGCTTCCAGTGTGGAAGCTGGTTTGACTGCACTGCAGATCTCCTCATTGCAAGCGGCATAGTTAAAATGAAGCGATAGAAAATGCTGTTTGCAATACGTATGTCACTGCAGACTCCAGGATTTGCTCTGCCCCTTCAGGCTTTCCTCCTGTGGCCGTCAGTACTGATGGCTGTGTCACCACACATCAGGACTTCTCCCCCTGTGTGTATAACGTTCCACATCCTACATCTGTATTCACACTTTCATATTCTGTATGAAAACGATTAAGACTTATAAAGCTTATGTGTTTATAGCAGCTTTCACCCTGGCAGTTTATACCTGTTAGCACATGTACATTCAAATCGCTAGGGCTCGTTTAGCTGTGAGATTGCAGAATTACTTTTTAGAACGCGTCTGAACTGGGGGCCTCTGTCCCATTACATGCGCCTTTTAGAACACTGAGATTGGTGAAAAGGAACTCTAAATCGCTGCTCTTGTGGCTTGCCAGCATTTTGTGCTATTCTGTACTCCTGTCAGTGAAATGCTAGATCCCATGGGATGGGGATTTGGTCTCTTTTTTAGGTATATTTTTGTGTGTGATTTCTTCAAGTCCCTTTCTTCTAGAAAGTGATTTCTCAAGCATGGGAAAGAAAGGCAAATGCTTCCTTCTTCTATCTCCTGCAAAGTGAGTTTAGTCCTTGTGATTCCATTCACCTGGTTGGTCTCATAGGAAATCTTCTCTAGATTTGAAAGAGGCTGCTGATGTGCATCACGCTCAGGTATCTGGAAAGATAACCTTCAGTTACAGCAGGTATTTCAGTAGCAATAAAGATTTCCGCACGGGGCCGGGAAAGGGGCAAATACAGTGTAATTCATTCTGTATGGGTCTGTCTGCACTTTAGGTCCTATCACAGTAAGTCTAGGGCCAAAATATTTTGATGCTACTACTTTAACGAAACAGTTATATTAACAGCTAGCGATGTTTTTATATTTCAGATCTTGTTTTCTAACATCGAAGACATTCTTGGTGTTCACAAGGAGTTCCTGGCTGCTCTGGAATTTTGTTTACAACCAGAACCTCAGTCTCAGCATGAACTAGGAAATGTTTTCTTAAAATTTGTAAGTACAATGACTTAACGCTATCTGAAAATGCAGTTTCCTGCCGAAAGCTCCCAAGCCCCTTAGCTAGTCCTAATCTCTAAGGCTTGTGGCAATACTATGACAATGTGTGTCTTGTATGAAAGTTGTAGCTAGGGTGGGAAAAAACTTGTGAATGAGGTTAGAACAATGGAAACTACATCAAACTCGGCCAAACAACAAGCTATTTTTAGAAACCTTTCCTATTCCCATTGAATATTTTTTTTCCTTTTTTTTCTCACCCAGCTGATCACATTTTACAGCTGAGAATTTGTCGGCTGTGGTTCCAGATGTTTTAAAACAGCAACACAATTTCAAGTAAATGAGTAATTTTGGTGTGCATTTTAAAATGAAAAAAAAATAGTTAAAATCTTTCTGTGGTAGATTGGTTGTTAACTTGGCCTGATTTTCAGTCCTCTATGTGCGCCAATCTTTGACTAATATGCACATAGACCATACTGTATATGCAAGATCCGTTACTACATACACCTAGTTACAAGCTGGGCTAATTTAAATGCAGAGTTACCTAATTTACATGTATAATAATATGAAGTTACACGTTTTTTTCACTTGGAGCAGCCCTCCTGAGATGTTTGAAAATTAGAAATCACGTACGTAACAGCCATTTCTTCAAATTCTTATTAACTGTATTAAGCCACAGGCCACTTTCCTATCAAAATATGTTCTGTTATGCTTTCGTAATCAAAATTCATGCTTTCACAGTTCATCAGGTTTGAGCAGACAGCAATTATACAGCCATTCATTACTCATAGAGCTTTACCAACTACCCACCCTTGTTTAATTCCTATTTATGCTGTGAAAATTACTAAAATAGTGTCAGAAACTATTATATTGAGACCATGGCCAAAAATTTTATCAGATGTGACTGATGGTCAGCTGCTGAAAAACACACTGGTGAGCTTAAAGCCTTGAATACCCACCAGAATCATTGCCTACTAACAAGATGTGCTGTACTAATATGTTAATATTCATTAGTGAGGGTATGAAAATTAGAGGGCTTTTGAGTGATGCTGTCAAATTGTCTACTGTGTTTCGGAGGTGCTGAATAACCAGAAACGTTAACATCCTGTCATTTGACTGAGTTCAAGCCTGGTATAGGTAGTTATTGGTAGTGTTTTTGTATATGAACATAAAATTTTATAACTTTATTATTGTTAAGTTTAATTATTTAATGGTCCTTGTTTATCAAACATGCAACAGTACAGGAATTATGAAACTGTAATGGATACGGATGAGTGCTGGTGAGAATTTGTCTTCTGATAGAGGCAGTCTGACTGAGATCAGCTTCCATTGCTGTCTGTGGAGTGCATTGCAAATAATGTATACATCAACTCTTTCATGATCCCCTAGGGAAGAAGCAGCTTATGCAGAAGGAAGTAAAACATACTTTCAATTCAAAATATATAAAAAAAGCTGCCCTCATCCATAATTAACTTAAGAAAATGTAGGAATGCTATTAGGAGCATTGTGGTGTCTGAGTAAGGAACAATTAAGAGAAGATTATCAAGAGAGGAGGGAATAATTTGTCCTTACGTGCAGATTGTGCCTGAGTTTTAGAAGACAAGCTTCTCTCTGGGTGTTTAGGAGTGAGGGAGGTGGGGTTTGTGCCCTGTCACAGTAAAAGCTTCTATAGTGAGTCTCCAGCAGTGACAGAGAGATGCCAGTAGTGACTGTGGTTCAGAGTGAGTCTTCTTTTCCCTTCTGCTGAGGCTGCCAAAGCTCCATTTCCCGACTGGGGCTGTTCTCATGAAGCAGAAGCATTCATCAAGACCCCTGTGCCTCAGAAACAGTACTCCTGAAGGTGTTTCTGTGGTGCTGAAACCAGTTGGTTTTTTAAATGGTGTACAGTATTTTTCCACCAGGAGCAGCCCTTGGAGCACACTTGAGGTTTCCTGGAGAAAACCCAACCATTCTCTTCCAGTGATGTGTTCCTGCAACATGGCTGAAGAGCTTTTGTCAGAGTGCACTTTGTTAGCCACTTTACCCAGGGAAAACATGGGTAACATCTGTCTTTGGCCTTTCATTTTGGGTAAGATTCTCTAGTTGTTGCCATGCGCTGAGAAGTACTAGGAAGAACACCCTCAGGGCTGCTTTTCCATAATGATCAAATCACGGTGGATCCTCAGGGGAGTTTGTGGTGAGAAAGTGACAAAGGCCTGTGAATCTTGACTGTAGCAGTGCATCTTCTGTCATGGTCATCTGGCAAGGTCGTTCTTAGTCCTGGTTACGAACATGGTCCTTGTCGGCAGTCAGATGTTAGCCCAGGTGATTTTCTTCAGAAAACGCTCATAAACTTGGTGAGTAGCTTGAGAATTCTTGAAGCACTGTTTTATCCAAAAACTGCATTTCTTAGCGGTGCATATTTTCCTTGTGTCATATATATCATTGATAGAGATCCCCAGATTCCCACCAGACTGCAGCGTTTGGGTCCTGTTCATGAGATCTGTGTATCCTAAATTTACTCTAAGCTATGTAGGCCTCTCTTCCTGGTTTAGCTTGGCCTACAAGAGCCTCACTCAACAACAGTCCGCCAATCTTTAGAAACAGGACATCACTTTGAATTGTTATGAGCCTCATGGATCAGAGTTGATCCATTTAAATGCCAGGACCTTCAACTCTGTATCTCCAGCTCGGGAGAAACTAAACCATTCTCGATCTTGAGTAACACCTGAAGCAAGCCAGCAGATTTTTCAAGGGTTCCAGCATTGCACATTGACTTTCTGAAGTATTTTAACAAGTGATGAAATGCACTTGCTTTGATGTTTAGGTGCTCCCTTCAGCAGACAGACATTGTTTGCCCTCGTGTACTCCATTTGATCAGATGATCATGAGAAGTTCATTGCCTGATGCTGGGTGCTACAGTTCTGGAGTTGTGGTTCAGTATGGCCTGACAGACAGGAAAGAACATAGTTAAACATTCATTCAAAATCAAATCTGCAGCCTTAAACAGAAGAATACGTAGAAGAAATCTTTAACATCAAAGAGAGCTATACGCCAAACTTGGAATGATCATGCCTCATCAGCCTAGGCGCTTCTGTGCAGGTCATGAAAACATGTGACTGTCTGCAGAGCAGAAGGGCAGAGCATTGACAGATGCTTCATTTCTGATATTGCCATATTGCTAAAGGTTTGATGATGTAAGAGCTAGAAACTTGTTCAAGGGAAATGTGTTTTCTTCTAATTTTTAGGAGTGATGTTGCATGAGTGATCAGTTTTACTGTCTAAGTCATCAGGGGTCTTGTTTTATTGAGTTGTATTTTCTGATTCGTTTAGGTTTTTCATGTTGACAAAGTCAGTTTCAGCCTGTTTTGAAACACGAAAATGCCATGCCTTGTTAAAGATATGCCCACATAAAATCGTTACAATTTTCCAAATGTCTTATTTTCTTTTTCTAGTCAACACTGTTTTCAGATTAGTATGTGGGCAGTTCTAAGGGACCAAAAATAACATATTTGGAGAATAAACTATTGGTTAAAGATTTATTTTAACCAAGCTAAGGACAGTATAGACTTATTTCTGTCACCAAAATCAGAAAGTCTAGCTGCATATACAGAAGATTTGCTGAGTAAGAAGGTGCCATTTTTATGTCGCATCTCTGACCATAACTGCACTTTAATACAGAGTAATTGCAGGTTCAGAATTCCTGGGCTAACATGTGTAATTATGTAACTGGTAATTTCCTCACCAGGAGATGGGAGAGCCCAGGACTGAATGTCACCCAGAGAGGAAATTAAACACTTCAGACACTGAGTAATTTAAAGCATAGTTCTCATATTTGTGGGGCTCATGCATGAAGGACAGCTGGAAAAGACTTGATGAAAGCACTCTGGTGTGTGTATAATTATTGTACTGACTTGAGCTTTAGCAAAGGGATTTTGTCATGTTCTAAATATAACCTCCCAAAACTCCAGGCACTCAAAGCTGCAGTCAAAAACCTGAGCAATGACATTTTGTGTGCATTGATGTAACGGATGCTGTTGTGTTAATGGTTACTATTTTTAGTTTCAAGCATACTGCTTGTGTGCATCCAGGGAGCTGAGGAGAGGTGAGAGGAGGAAATGTAAGAGAAACTCGTATATCTGTCATCTTATTTTGTAATTCTCCAGTTTTTATGGTTAAAAACAATCCCATGCCTCTCAATTGTCTCTTTTCTATTGTGCTATGGACCCAGCCCTGCCTTTTCCTGCATCTGGTGGTCAGAAGCCTTTGTTTCTTGTCAGCCTCCCAGTATTAAACTCCAGTACTAATATGAACAGATGCAGATGAAGGTTAAGTCTTGAACATCTGCATTCCAGCTTTTTGCACCAGACTCTGTGGCTGTTGTTTTATTTGCTTTGTACCATTGTTGTTGTGTTTGGACATGGATCTATTTATTCTCAATTATTCTTTTGGAAGCACAAAGAGACAAAACCAAAATCATCGTATTAGTGATAAACCAACCCAAAAGCATTCTGCAGTCTCTGAGCATGTATATCTGGCAATTGAACATCTGATCAGATTGTCAAATTCTCCTGAACTACTATTAATACAATTGATTTTCCATGTGACAATAGTGAAGGGAATGCCCAGTGACTAAATCTGTATTCCAGTGGATTCCTGTTACTTAACTCCTTCAGTTGAGAGTTTTGTTTGTTTGGATCACTATGAGCTGTCTTAAAAGTAGGTAGATTCTGCAGATAGTTACAGCTAACACAGGAAGCTCTGCATCTCTGAAGAGTGCTAGGACTCCAATCAAAACTCAAAAAAATTAACTTCCTAATTCTGGGGAGATAAAAACATTCAGATAGAATGTGTTCAGGCTGGGATCCCAAGTGGAAATGTAATGCTGTTGAATGCCACCACAAACTCTGGAGGGCATTGTGCATGGTGCCCCGAGATGCCAGCTCTGGAAGGCTTTGCATATTACCCCTGGCAGGGTGCCACGCTAATGCATCTAAATTACTTTTGATATGCAAAGTAGCTGGTCTCACAGCTCTGCAGGGCACTGCATTGTGGCATAGGACCCGGCCTGAACCAGGAAAGAAACTACTGTTGTGAGGAGCGCCCAAAAAATGGTGGGTCTTTTTGGCTTCTGAATCATTTAACCTGACTAAAGCCTAGTACAGTCTCTTGACCTCTCTTTTATTCCAGTGAATGCAATACTGGAATCTCGTAACATAGCTGCTGAAAGCTCAGCCCTTCCCAACAGCCTTGGAAGGATCAACTCGCTCCTTGCCTGAGCTGCTCAGGCATGGATATAGTTGTTACTGCTTCTTCAGTGAATCAGTTCGGTGCTTCCAGATAGCTGATATTTGCAATGGGTCAGTATCTCTGATCATTTTATTTAGAAGAAGTTGCACTGTCTTTGATTCTGAAGATCAGTAAAGCAGAACTTGGTGCTGCCAGCTGACCCTTGTTTCTTAACAGGGGATTTCATTCCACTGCATGTGCTGGTGGGTGTGACATGTTCCAGTGTAAGTACCTCCATCTAGTTGTGAAGCTACCTTTCCCTTCCTTTGATTTCTGTACTGTGTTGGTTATTTTGTGTGTATTTGATGAAATTCTTCCATTTAAGGAAGCTGTTAGGGACAGCTGACCCACAGTTCAGTGTTGCATTGAAACTGTGTTCTGAAACAAACAGTAGGCTTCACTAAGTGATCTAGCCAACTCACCAGGGGTTCCCCCCAGCCCTGAAAGGCAGGGGATTTCCAGCTGGTTGCTTTGTGTTTATAGTTCCCCTCCAGATCTCTGAGCTTCTTCCAAGCCTTGGTTTGTCCCAGCCACCTCTTTCTTCCTCTTGCCGGAGTGGTCAGCACAGCTCAGAAATGTCAGTCCCCTTGCTCCTGGCTTTACTCGGCTCCTGGCCACTCTGCCAGACTATCCTGACTCATGTACAAGTATCCCTGAGATAGCAAAATCCATTCTTTCAGCAAAAAGCCCTATTATTTTAGTGATGCATTGAGAAGAAAAATGCTGGAAGTCTCTGTGCTTAGGAAGCTGATATTAACTTAGAATGGACTAAGTTAGCAGTTACTGAAACACCTCTACGCATTATTCACATTAGAGGAGTATCACGCGCTTCATGGAAACTGCAACCCTAATGCCACTCTTGAGTGCACACCCCATTGAAAGAATTTGGTATCAGACTGTGACAAAACAGTCACTTCAGTTCTGTCTGAGTCAACAAGTTACTATGTTTTTCCTTGCAGAAAGACAAATTCTTCGTGTACGAGGAGTACTGTAGCAACCACGAGAAAGCACTCAGACTGCTGATGGAATTGAACAAGATCCCAACAGTGAGAACATTCCTCCTGGTAAGCACCTTCTCTAGCACTCTTAACTTAATGATCTGACTGCACTGTACTCATAACAACCCTTAGGTATCCTAGGAACGCTGAGCATTTTGCAGACATTACCCATTCTAGGTATGCAGCACTCAGGATGAATAGATACTGAAGTCACTGAGTTCAGGCACAGAACTAAGCACAGCTCTGGTATGAGTGAATTCAGTGGAAACAGGGAAGATTTTTTTTCAAAGAAGCAACAGGAAAATTTGAGCAGAGATTGTGAAAGGAGTAATGCAATAAGTCAGCAGCAGGAGTGTGACTAGTTCCCAGGGGATCTGATTCCCTGCTCAGTTCTCTGACCAATTCACCACCTGCAGACCCACCAAAAAAATGTGGCCTGTTTCTGACACCATTTTCCCCATGAGTCCAGTTGTGGGCAAGAAATCCAGTCCGCTTTAATTGTTTTGACTGCGTCATTGCTGCTTGTGTCAGAAATGACCCAACTCCCTCTCCAACCCATGGTGTAGAGGGACTGGCATACAAGCTTCAAATGTCTCTATGGAGGCTGGGCTGTGAGGAGAAACAACCAGTAGACAGTGCCTTCTGCTCAACATTCCTTATTTTTCTTTCTTTTCTTGGATTTTGCTCCTCCTAGCTTTCACCCCAGTTCTGCTTGATTTTCTGGGGGTCTTGTTTTCCTGGTCATGAATGCCTGGCATTTGGAATGGGTTTGGCAGTTAGGTGAATCATAGAATCATATAATCATAGAATGGTTAGGGTTGGAAGGGACCTGAAAGATCATCTAGTTCCAACCCCCCCTGCCATGGGCAGGGACACCTTGCACTAGACCAGGTTGCTCAAAGCCACATCCAGCCTGGCCTTGAACACTTCCAGGGATGGGCCATCCACAACATCTCTGGGCAACCTGTTCCAGTGCCTCACCACCCTCTCTGTGAAAAATTTCTTCCTGATATCTAATCTAAACCTCCCTGATTTCAATTTGTACCCATTACCCCTTGTCCTATCACTACAGGCTCTTGTAAAAAGTCCTCTCCCAGTACCCTTGTCGGCCCCCTTCAGATACTGGAAAGCTGCAATGAGGTCTCCTCGGAGCCTCCTCTTCTCCAGGCTGAACAAGCCCAGTTCTCGCAGCCTTTCATGAAGGACTAATTCAACACATTAGCTTTTTTCCTTAGTAAATTCTATGAGGTAAAAGAAAGGCTGTCATTTTGCAAAGGACCTGCTCTTCTTCCTGCTCTTCTTTTCTCCTTTCTGACAAAGGTCTGCCCTTTCCCAATATAGTGCAGCAAAAGATAAGTTCTGCATAAATGTCTGTCAAAAGCAGGGCCAAAACATTCTTCTCAGCCACAAAATATAGGCCTTGGAGGGAGCAGCAGGGACAGGCACTCATGCTATTGGGTAGTCAGAATCTTTGTCACGTCTGAGTTTTAACAAACCTTGTTAAACCATTAGTTTGAGTCACCAAATGACCCTTTTCTTGTTTGTGAGTTCCTCTGGGTTCTTCTGTTGAGGGAAACTAATGAGAAAGTGGAGAGACAAAAGTGCATGTAAATACCATCCTTCCCAACAGTCAGTGTGTTCTGCATTTCCAGTGTGTTGGCAAAAGGCTTCTGTCTGTGTTACCGGCAGCAGCTGGCAAACTGATTATGAGGCACATAAAAGATGTCACACTGTCTGCTGTGGCTTGCTGCAGCACCTGAATCCAAGAGACTCTTAAAATAGCAGTAAATATGGGAGGAGAGGCTACGCTCAAGTGTCTGCTTTGCTGTGGCTGCTGTAATTTCTTCCTGGCTTCCCTTCTTCTCACTGCTTCCTAAAGTCAATGCTACAATGCCACCATGCAGAGAAAGCTGCATTAAAATACAAAGCTTTGCTTGTGAGGATAGATTTGGCCCAATTGCCCCCTCACAGCTGCTGAAATATAGAATGTGGGAATGTGTCTGAAAAATCAGTAAGTGTTAAAGGGCAGTTTTGAGCCCAGAGCTAGAGAGAGGGCTGAAAGAAGAGATGGGAAGGACTGAATCACTCGAGACTTGGAAAATTGGACAGGGAGCATTGTGAGCTAGTAGCCAGCGCCACAGATCTAGAATAGCCTGGGGAAGGGTTATTTTACAGACGATTGTCTGTAAAAATACCAGTTAGGACTAATGAGATTTATGTATGATGTCTGTGAACATTCCTTGAAGAGGAGGATTGTTGAACTACAGCCAAAAACCCACTAAATTTCAGAATGCGTCTGAGCCACAGCACACATTTCACAGGGGAAAATGTTATCAGTGTTGCCCCAGAGCAAGCACATCTTGTCTGAACTGAATTTAAACTTCAGCTTCTGTTGACAGGCCAGGTTTGCAACCGGGGTGATTTTTGGAGCAAAGTTGTCCAGATTCATGGTCAAACACAGAAATGTGGACTAGTTTATCTGAAGTAGATTTGAAGTCCATTTGAGACCACTACCTGTCTCTGGCAGCAACTGATAACATAATCTTCAGGGAAATATAGAAAAAAATTTGCAGTAGGTCTGTGTTTATCACACAGACATTACTGATGATTGTGACAAAATGAGGACAGGTCAAGGACTATAGGTTGTTTTTCAATGCCATACCCAATTCTTATACTCCCCTTCCATGTCAGTCCTGAGAAATGACTTGCCATAATCTGTGGAGAAGTTGAGCATGACTTGTTTTGATGTAGCGTGTGCAAATTTATCTGTGAAATGAATGTTTTGGAGTGCAGAAATCCTCCAAATTTATGTGAACTCATTCTGTGACCATTAAGGGTTGTTCAGCTGCCACTTCTGTACCTCAGCCTAAAATCTATTTGGATTTGGACTTCTTTAGTGTATTGGTCCCATACTTGTCCTCTTCCCTACTGTGCTTAAACACCACTGGGAGAGGAGTAATTTTTCTAGGTAGAGAAATGCCCTTCCTGTTTTTTCTGTTTGGAAGTCACAGAGCTTCACAAAAGTAATGCTGAAACCTGAGTGTGTGGAGTGGTGGGTTTTTTTTCTTTTTTTTTTTTAAATTATTATTATTATTTAAATGAGCATCAGAATTGAAGAAATGTGATTTCCTTGAATTTCCCTCTTATCTCCTACCTACAAGGTAGCCTTGCCTGCATGTCCCATAACTTTTCTTGCTGGGCAAGCAGCAACATGTGCTGTGACTGGTTGAGAGCTACGTGTGTGCCTGTGCTGTTTGTCCAGCTGTGCTTAGACATCATGTTTTGCCTGAAGATTGGTGGTTGTGATGTGGATGACTCATATATTTCAATTCCACTTCGATTTTCTTCAGACGTAAAGATTGGACTGGAGTTCATCATTACTAGTTAGTGGGCTTTCTTTTAGCCTTCAAGAGTTTTCTGGACCAACAATGCCGACTTAGTAAAGGGAATGAAGAGAAATGACTCTACCAATTGTGGAGGTAGGCTGGATTCCTTTAGGGAATGGTGCATCCAGGTTTGCTGATTGTTGTGATGTTTTTTCAGTCACCAGCTGAGTAACATTTCTCTGGGAAGATACCTTTCTACACAGCCATTGTTACCCACGCTGAGTTTTCTTTTGCTGATGCACAAAGAACTTTGCAGGCTTGGTGTCTGTATTTCAGTGGTGAATGAAGTCCCATTTCCTGGGTATTTGGTGTGGCAAAGTGCTTTTTGTCCGTAATATATGTTAGAGGAACACAAAATTAGGTCAAAGAGCATCTGGAAGCTTTGTGCCTGAGGTAACCTTTGTTTCCTTTTTGATTATAGGGTTGCATGCTTTTGGGAGGCAGAAAGACGACAGACATTCCACTAGAGGGTTATCTGCTGACTCCAATTCAGAGGATTTGCAAATATCCACTTCTACTTAAGGTAAACCGAAGAAAGTATTTCTCCAGATGTTTTTTTCTTTTATTCATGGAGTGATTCTGCAATTTTTTAGCCGACTTTTGTTGTCACTACTACCTTCCTGGTTTGCACTTCTAAAATTTGGATCCTCTCTGAAGAACACAGCTTTCTATGGGTAGTCAAAAAGCTGACTGATGCTGACAGGCTGCTAAGTCTTGTAATGGTGTGGGTAGACAGGGAGGCTAACTCACTGAGTAGTGCCTTCTGACTTCAGTTCTCTTCAGGCGTTTACTAAGGCTTGTGAGTGGTATTTCAGCCACTTCCTGAAAAGCTGCGTTCAGATAGAATTCTATCAGTGTTCTGAAGGACTGGATGGCTCTGGGGACTGGAAATGGGATACATCTTTCATCATGAGGTCTCTAGTTTGTGTTCAGGTCAGTAATGATCAAAATCCTGTATCATCTGACAGCTGTTTGGTGGCTTGTTTGAAAACTGTTTGCTTGTCTCAGAGGAGTTCCCAAAGGACGGGTGGCATTGCAGAAATGACTACTGCAATGGGCACTAATTGGCCCCTTTGCTAGTATTCTTACTGGAGGGGCTAAGAATAAAAGCCGTAGAAAGAGCTAACTTGCCTCTCATCCCTTCAGGTCAGGGCTGGGTCACTTGCCTGGTGGGGACAAGAAGGCAGTTACTGGGAGAGCTTACATCACCAATGGCTTTGTAGCTGCTCTCTGGCTAACGGTCATCAATCATCAGTGATGTCAGTCTCTTTCTCAATCAGAGTAATGTTACATTTACCAAAACAAAATTAATTAATAAAAAATAGAAGAAGAATTTACCTCGTATTTTGAAAGAAAGGTTCCTTCTTGGGTTGTGGAAGACAGTAAGAATTCTATGATGAGCTGCTACTCTTGGTCACAGGCTGACCACATGAATCGACTGTAACTCATGTAAAGCTACTGCAGTGCTGTGTCCATATGTTCAGCACAAATAAGGGTTTTCATAGGTACAAGCTGGTTAGTTCAATACTGATCTGTTGTTCCATTTAAAATTGTTTATTTAATCTGATAAATGTTCAAATTACTTCTTTCCATCCAATTGGAGCTTTCAGGGTTGAATTTTCAATATACGTCTGTTCTAGGGGTAGACTCATTGTTGTCTGTGCAGCTGTGCACAAACCCGTCTTGCAGCAGACACTGATGCACCGTTCCTTATGGATGCAGCTACCGGGGTCTATGTGTATACAGCCGGTTGGTCAGTCCACTTACTCTGTCCATGATTTCACTTACAGTTTGAACAAACAAAAGCACACAGAATTTAGGCACATAGCAGGAGAAGCTAATTTGTGAGACCGCTACAGCATTAATAATAGTCAAGATAGGGCAAGGATGCCTAGATCAGGAAAGCACGTTAAGTGACCCCAGCTCTGATTTATCTTTAGAGAGGACTGGTTATGTGGAGATAATTGAAAACCTAATGATGCCAAAGTTTAAGTCTGTCCACTGTGTTTATTTGGGGTTAGTGGGGAGAGAATTTGGTGCCTGTTCAGTCTGTAGATCTGCGTGGTGACTGAGCAACATCCTTGTGCACAGAAGGGGAATTCCTATAGTATCAGATATGGTAAACAGACATGAGAATGTGGGAACCTTAAAATGTGCATTCCTGACCAAGTATTTTGATAGTTTATGTTTTCTTGTTTTCACTGTGTGGTGTGTTCTGTGTTTGTTATCTGACTGTGTGTTCAAGACTGAAAATCAGAGATTGCTTTGATTCCTTACAGAGATCCCTGTTTTATTTTCCAAGAAACTTCAACGAGAGGACATAGTGGCTGGATTGTCACTTTTGAACTGACCCCTACATTTGTGCTGTTACGAAAATATGAAGTATTTATCTCCTGCAGTTTTCCTGCCATGGTTATCCTTTCTATAAAGGGAGTTATTGATGGGTACGGAGCTTGTAGACCAGGTTCCATCATCTATTTATTCTGTGCTGGAGACATCTTCATCCATCCATATTGGTCTGTATCTGGTGTACCCTCACTATGCTTATGTAGAAGTGATCTTTAACCAGTTATATCCCAGTAGTTTCCAAACTTTTTAGACCAAAAGATCACTGTTACCACTCATATTTCTTATATTTTCCTCTATGTCCTTGGTAAGCCTTCAGAAGCTCTGAAGTCAATGTGGTTTCATGTATCAGATTCAATATGTGGAGCACCACTCACCTCTCAAGCACAGTTTTGGGATCTCAGCTGAGTCATGTACATAAGAGAACTCCCTGTGTTTCTTCTGGACCTCAGTGCCTCCTCTTTTTCCCTTTTTAGTGTTACTTGGTTGCTGAAACTCATTGCTAATAAGACCTGTTTAATTTCTAAGCTTTTTGGAAAACATGATTATGAGTGGTAGATTTCTATCAGTTTGGATAGTCTGTTGACTTTTTATCTACATACAGAAGCTTAACTTGCAAATTAGAATCTCTGTTCTCTTTTAAAAGCTATTCAAAATATTAGAATCTCATAACCTGCCAGTGCTACCCATTTTCCAGAAGTCTGAGGGCTTTTACTGAAATGCCATGAGGATGCTGGCTACAGAAACACATGCAGAAGAAATGCACACCTTTGGTTACAAAGTAGTAGCATCATTGATTCAATGACATTTTTGTATTCTTCAGCTTCCATTTTCCCATTCCTCTGTACCTTTCTAGGGCAGGTCTTTCAAAACCTCTTACCTCAAAAAGTATGAGGTTCTGTATCAGGGATTGAAAGAGTTATGAATGGGCCAGTTTATCTTGCTTTTCTTTAAGAATTTCTTTTGTAAGGGGGGTAGTAAGCAAAAGACTAGAACAAAATAAATATTTTAAACCATAATTCAAATCTTTCCAAGTTCAGTGGTAACTAAAGTCACTGGGCTCTAGGGATCAAATATTGGCCTGTGGAAATAAACCGCGGGTTTCCACTTTCTCACGCTGTGTATGTCAATAGACCTGGGTACCCAAACCTTCCTTCTTTGAAAACCAAGGCCAGCAGGGCTTAGACCGAATCAGTGTTTCTTGCCTTCAAGCCACAGTGAGTTAGAAGAAAGTTAGATTTGTCCTCTGACACCAGCACTGTGCCCTGCCTTCTGGGTGGGGACTGTGGAGTTGGGCTCTGGGGTGGTTCACCCGGGCCCATGCCTGCTTGTCGAACAAAAAAACACGAGGGCAGCGAGTGTGAGGAGCTGTGCAAGGCATCTCGTGATGTTGCATTCCATTTTTCTATGGGTTTTCTTTTGCATACATGCTGATAGAAATCACACGCTGTTCACTACATGAAATGCCCTGTACAGGAAGTAGGAGTTTTAAAAAAAAGCTGAGGAGAATTTTATTTCAGTTAGGCAACAAATCTGCCTCAGTCAGTGAGATAATGCCGTTACCGGGGGTTGTTCAGCTCCAAGAGTATCTGTGGTTAGTTGATGCTGATTCTCAAAGGTAGTAAATTCACGGTGAATAACTTGTATCCCATTCAAGGCTTGTTTGATACTCAATAGCACAAAATTAGCAGAGTGGACGCACATGTTTCAGACATGAGAACGGCTAAGGGTACAGGCTGATCTGTTAGTGCTGATCAGGAGAATGTAACTCTCCCAGGGAGAAAAAAAAAGTAGATATAAAAATAACCAACCCTCAAATTAAGTGTTTGCTCTCCCTTTGCTACTGAGCTGCAGTTATTGCTCTTGAAATAGCTGTTTTGTATTCAAGGGGATTGAATCTTATTTTATCTCATTCCCAGGGCAAACAGATACTCTGTTATTCCAACTGATTAGAAAAGCCATAGACCAGAGCTATACTACTTTTTCCTCTTGTCTTTCATTTTTAGCAAGAGTTCATGAACATCCAGATTTTCTCATAACTTTGATATGACCTTGTCATAGCATAAGTATAGCATAAGTTAAGTAGTTAGGTTTGATAAGGACAGTATGAACGCAGTAATTCACTCGTCTGTGTTTGAAAGTCAACTGAAATAGGAGGGTAAGGCACATATTTAAAATATTATAAATATTTTTAATTAATACCTTATGTCAGTATTCTTCAGAATAATAGCATCTAGCATGGAGGTAATTTGTGTTACTTAATTAGGAATAATATAGTGAAATATCTTAAAGTGCAGATGCACCTTAAGAAATACTACCCATGATTTCAGATTTACGACTTGCAAATTTACATGTGTCCATGTTTTGTGAACCAAACTCTGAAGTTTTGAAGTGGATGACTGTAAACACTTTTTTTGGTTGTGGGGTTTTTTGGGGTTTGTTTTGAGTTTAGGTTGCTCTCATTAAAAGTCTGTCTAATGTACAAGCCTTATATATGGTTTGAAGGGTGAGATTCAAACCTAGCCATGGTGTTTCATAATCTCTGTACAAGTAGAGGAGTAATTATATTAATATTTTTGTGCCTAATACAGTTTTTATCTGCTTCAGATAGCATCCACAACAATTAACACAGAACTTCTTGGTCAGTAAATTACTTTTATTCCCAGTCCAAAACTTCCCTAATGTGACTTCCACTTCTTTTTCATACTGTCAAAGTTCAGCAAATTAATTGAAGTCTGTCTGGGGATGGAGAGTTCTGAGTATTTGTTAGCCATCAACTTCATTATAACATTTCCTTAAAAGTGAGAAGAGACTTGGACTAGGCTCACACAAAACAGCACTGTGGTTGCTGTGATGGGCACGAGGGTTCGGTAAGAATAAGCAAAGGCAAACAGATGCACAGACCTTGAGAGCATATACTGTGTGAGCGGCTTAAAACTCCAGTGCGTGTATGTACACTGGAAAGCTTTCTGAATAAATATTTCTAGCAGACCGTTTTGGATTAAGGCAGCTCTGTCTCACCGGTAATAATTACATGACTCTATTAATTAGGGTGAACTATACTACTTAAGAGTAGAAGCAGCTGTTGTGTAAACCAATCTCTGAACAAAAATAGCCTTTTTCCCTTAATAAAGAGCATTTATGTCAGCAAGTAGAAAACCCTATGGGAGTGGTGATCATGAGTTAATCACACCATTGGGGGTGGGGATTAGGAGCAGTCCTTTCTGTCTCCTTCCTCCCAACACAGGAGGAATGTTCAGCACATGATAGCCGCACCCATGCGGGCTCCCCATAGCCCAGTGCCTGCCACAGACCTTGTTTCTTGTTTGATGTCTATTCTCTCAAGAAATTGCTCAGACTCCAGCCAGAAATGCACATTCCACCTCTGATCCTTTAAAAATATCTCATAATGTACACAACTCCATGGCCGATTTAGGGCAGTAATATGTATTGCTTCATGTGAAGGAGGACTTATTGGTCCTAGGAGGGAAAGCAAAACCTGGATGCAAAAATAGCTGAGTAACCAGATTTGAAATCCTCTTGAAAGGGAGAGCCCAACAGTGAGGCACACACGGGCCTTAATAAATGCAGCACCTGGACTTTGAAATGGACAGATGGGAAGCCAGTGGTGTGGGATACAGAACAGGATGAAGCAAGGTCTCCCCTCTTCTTCCTCTCCTTTTTTCTCAGAGCTGTTTGAAGAACAGAACTTTCTAATAGGGCCATAATTGACTATATTTAATCTTTGGGGGGTTGGCTTTTTGCCCTTTTTATTTTTTTCTTTCTTTTTCCTCCCAGGAAAAGAGGTGTTTCTCTGAGATTCATGACATTGCCTGGTTGAAATCCAACTCTGTGTAGCACAACACTGAGAAATATATATACCCTACAGAGTTGTAAGGAACACTGCCGGCTTATAAATCATACTTGTGTCTTCCACATGTTTTATATATAATCACAAATAACTGGTAATATTTATAACACTGGAAACATGGTTTTGTTACATTTTAATTTAGCATATGTTGTAGATTTGATGGCACATTGAATATAATCACTTCTGCTGATTTATCATTACTTTTTTTGATGGCAGATTGAATATAATAATTTTTTCTGATTTATCGTTACTTGTCTAATCCTCACCCTGCAGAAACATTGACATAAATTACAAATTTTAAAAATATACAGAATAAAGAGAACTGCTTGGCAGGTACAGAAATAGAGCCTGCTGTAACATTCATTTGCTGTTTAGTTTGAGTGGAAAATAAATTTGAACACAAGCAAATATTAAAAACTGTGAAATACAAATATAAAACTCCTGGAAACATTTATATTCACAGAAAAGAAAAACCCAAACAACCACATTTTGGAGCTGAACTGTTTATTAACACAACTTTCTTGAACTGATAAGCAAAGAAATATGTCGTCTTTGTTATCTCTCCAGTCCTGAGATGTTCTGTAAATAACCAACGGATGTGTCTCTAACCGTATTTTATGCCTGCACTGGTTTGTAGCGCCAAGTGAGAGAGCCTGGCGAGCACCCGTGTGCACCAGTCAATGCACAATATCAACGTTCATCACGCAAAGTCCTTGTTAAGCCATGTCTGAGTGTCCTCAGGAGTATGAAGGTAGGAGGAAGGAGTTTTGATAATACAGACACATGCAGATTTCAGCTGCAGAACATGTGTTGGGCTGTCAGAGTTAAGTACACAGAAAATCTTTTTTGTGTGGCACGGGAGGACGTAGGGAAGGATGACAGACACTTGTTTTTTAAAAAAGTTCAGTTAAGCAGAATGACATCCTTTTTTCTAGGAAATATTAAAGTTGTGCTTACATTAAAAAACCCTCTGGTTTCCTCTGCTTGCCTGCGTTGTTCACTCATCATCCCTCCTGCCACCTCTTTGCATCTTCCTGTTCATGTTCTTTTTGCTGAGTTCTCTCTTCATAATTTTTTTTTGAGGGGATTATTTTTTGGAGGGGGTTAAGCACAATTAGTGAATAGACAAATGCATGAGCAGCTGATGTGTCTTACTTCTTATGTGGTTTAGTTCTTATATTTAGATTCCGTCATGTTTAGAACTCTTTTAGCCTTCAGCTATTTAGAGCTGCATCTGAGATTGAAATACTTTAGTTGGAAATCCTTTTACTCCACTGCATAATCAAAACCTGGCATTTCTGGGTAGATTGGATGTAGATGTCCTGTCCTTCCTTTCCATATGCTGTTTGGGAGGACACTACAGCTGGATGTACATGTCTTGGAGTGCTCTCTTTCTCCCTTTGTAAAATTTGTGTTCCGTGTGTAGGTGTTATATGAGTGGCACAACCTCAATCTTTGCAGCTATGAAAGAGGAATGAAATAAAAGGAAAATTCTGTGCCCAGAGGATGCAGTTCCCATTTCTGTCTTAGTTCTTTAAAGAACAGAGATAATAATTTTTTCCCCAGCTTGTAATATGGAATAATAAGAGAGAAAATCAGAGGGAAATGGTAAAGAAGATGGAGGGTGTGAAAAATACCAGCTTTTGTGTTCTCCACTGCTGCTTAGTCTGAAGGATTAACAAGTCTGTAGCTAGAAAGTAGATATGTTTTATGAATTAGTTTAAGAAACTCTTTGGAAGGAATACTTTTCTGTAAGTGGCAGCAATCTCATTTCCTGGCACTATTACTGCACAAGTCACAATACAGAATATACTAATTCCAGACAAAAATATGTATGAGCTCTGTGGAGGACAAGACAGTCATACCCAAGGTTTGCCATCTGGTCTGTCTCTCAGCTGCCTTTCAAATGTGGTCAAATGCTCTCAGAGTTTACACATCATAAATCTGTCACTAAATAAGCACCCAGAGCTCCCTGACTGTATTTCAGAAGCACTAGGCTCTGCTCTTTGGGGGAGTGGCAATGGCAGAGCAGCATGGCTCTTCCTCAGATGGCTTAAGACCAGGCGGCTGTGGGACAAGCTCTCTGACTGTCTCTGCTGCTTATGCGTTTGAGGCACCTGACTGCCCCAGCCAGCCCCTCCCTGCCTTTTCCAGCCTCCTCTCCTGCTCCTTGGGCAGAACTGCAGGCAGCTAGCAGGAGTGGGGAAGATGCTGTGTTTATTGCAGCAGAGGCCTGCTGTGAATGAAGAGTTCTTTCTCTGTGTCTTGGTATATCAGAAAGGGATGTTTAGACAATGCTAGTGTATACATATCCTTTTCCAAAGCAATGTGGGTGACGAGCTGCAGAACTTCACTGATGTTCAATGAGAGTCATCTAGCAACTCTGCACTCTGTTTTGGAAGCATGGAACAGAGGCTAGTGTCACCAAGGTGCAACACCTCTCTCCTGCTTTTCTTTTTTGAACACTTTCTTTCCTTGCCCTAATCTTCAGCAAAAGTGGGGTAAAACTTTCCATAGGGAAATTAGTTTTTTGGTAGCAGACAGCCTCTTTTTCCTGTGCATATGTTATTCCCTCTGTAAATCATCCAAGAGTTTAAGATCATGAACTCCTCTTTCTTAATGGGGCTCAGAGCATCTCCTCTGCAACCCCTCTGACAGGACCCATTGTCCATTTCCGTTTATAACTTTCTGAAAAGAGAAGTTGTAGCTATGAGTACATTCTTAAAATGCCAAATCTGTGCAAAGAAAGGAATAGTTATATTTCATTGGACAAACATCCAACATTGCTGTTCATTCATTCGGTCCATTCTGTCTCCAGGATCTGTCTGTGTGGGAATGAGAGCACCTCCCATCACCATATTTTGATTCTCATGAGGCCTGTCTCTTGCATTATTTAAAGGAGTCTCAGTGGCCAAGGAGTTTATTCTCAAGATGCAGATTTCACTTTAAAAGGTTCTGCGAACTGAGAAATTAATAAACAAATAATGAAAATACTTCACACTTCTGTTACACTGGGTCTCAGGATAGTTTACCAACACTAGTGAATTAAGTCTTGTTCTAACCACTGTGAGGAAGCAGAGAGGAAGCACTGTGAGGTTCTGTGCAAAGGCAGAAAGAAACCTGTACTGCTTTTTACTTTAGTTTCCTCCTTTCAGATATGCCTTCCAATTTTGCCGGTGTACCTCACCATAATTATGCATTCCACAGTTATCCCTGCTGGTAGAAAAGTACAGCTGGGTGTGCACAAACCTTTCACGTGCTAAAGGTGATTTCTGTCTGAAGAACTCTTCAGAGCAGATCTGTGAATCAACACTGAACAGAGAAAGCAACTGAGAGTGTCTGGGTTAGGAAAATGGTTGGATTAGCAGCTATTATAGTTACTGTAAATTAACACAAGCTTCAGCAGAACTTGGATTTCAGCCCACAGCCCTCCACTCTCTGACAGGCCATGTAACCTGAGCCTAAAAGTACCAGTTAATTTGATCTAGAGCTTGTGCGTGCATCTAAGTCGGTTTAGGAGCAGTGCTCATATTACAGGTTGTGACCAACTCGGTCAAGGCCCAGTAATACTCGAACCTCAGGATCATACCTGAAGTCAGAGTATGTGGGCACCGAGCAAGACAGCATGGCATAGAGATCTTTAACACCAATAAGTGTAATTTTGTGTGGTGAAGAGGCACTTGCTTAGGTTAACATACTGATGTGGAGAAGCAAAAGGCAAATCAAATTACAGGTTAAGCCTAGTTGGAGCCCATGACAGGTATTTGGGGATTGCAATCACTTATTTTGGATGAACAACTGTAACAGGTTGTCTTTGGCCTTAGCTGGGGAACTATGGATTGAAGCAATTTAGCCATGTTCAGAATGCTGCGCAGGCCCTCTGACTATGTTCAAACTCGGTTTTGTGTTTCATGCAAAACGGTGCAATTCAGTAGCTCTGTGTCTAAATGGCAAACGACTTAACCAAATAACATGTTGAGGCAAAACAGAACACAGTGAGAAAGTTAAATATTCCAAGCAATCTAAAAATGTGGGTCTTAAACAACATATTATGTATCAAGATGAATTTACCAGCCTTAATTAAGGTTTCTTTAATGTGTTTTTATCCAATTGTGGCTGACTATAAAATACTATTGGTCTACAAATGAATAATTGTGAGTTGACAGTGGTTACCCCTTTTGCCAAACTGGTTAATGTTGTCAGGTCCCAAGTTTTCCCACTGCTGTTTTTCAGTGGGCAGTGTTTGACTGGGGTGTTGTGCGTTGAATCAAGTGAAGCAGCATCTCGTAGGAGCTCCTTCAGAGCAGACAGCTGTTCATCTGTGTTAATCTCTCCAGCCAAAACATGTGCCCCAAGCCTCCTAAACATAATCTGGGGAAGAGTGCTTGCTAAACTCTTGTTGATCTCTTGGCCTTTCTTTTGTGCTCCAGTACTTTTTCCCGCTCTGCTTTTTGGGGAACCCTCTCCACTTGCTGAGGCCATCTTGGAGATAAAACACTGAACTGAGTGCCAGAAAGTCTTGGTTCTGCAAGTGACTTCCTCTTCTGTAAATGAATTTCCTCCTCCATAAGATTATTATTATACTTCCCGACACATAAAGACGTGAGGCAACTGTGGCTAAAGCGTT
>NW_010229127.1:72527-89561 GCF_000690775.1 Eurypyga helias
GACTCATCACGCAGAGGTCTGTAGGCACTTATCCACATGTGTTGGTTTGTCCTTGGCTGGCTGCTGGTCGCCTGCCCGCCCAGACACTCTCTCACTCTCTGGATTTGATGGGGGGGGAGGAGAAAGTAAGATGAAAAGATGCTCAGGCATCAAGATAAAGACAGGAGATCACTTACAAATTACCATCACAGGCAAAACAGACTTGACTCAATTTATTGCCAATTAAGATACAGTTGGATGGTGAGAAACAAAACCACCTTCCCCCAGTCCCCACTCTTTTCCCCAGGCTCAACTGTACTCTTGCATTCCCAACTCCCCTACTTTTTCCTGAGCCTTGACCGGTGCAGAGGGAATGGGGGATTGCAGTCAGGATGTAACACTTCCCCTTGGCTGCTCCTTCATCTGCACACTTCTGTACTCCAGTGTGAGCCCTCCTGGGGCTGTTCTTCAGGATACTCCTGGTCCTGCATGGGTCCTCTCTGGGCTGCAGTTCCTGTCAGGAGAACCTGCTCCCACAGGGGCGTTCCACTTCCCACAGTTCCTTTAGGGAATATCCACCTGTTGGGGTGTGGGGACCTCAGCAGGCTGCCATGTGGGTATCTGCTCCATCGTGGTCCTCACCACTGGCTGCAGGGAGATGCCTGGTCTCTCCAGGAGCTGCAGGGAAATCTCTGCTCTGGTACCTGGAGCCCCTTGTGCCTGTCTTCCTCTCAGGGCCTGGTGCTCACAGGGCTGCTTCTCACATGTTTTTTAATCTATCCTGTTGTGTTTTGTCCTTTCTTAAACACATTTTCATAGAGGTACCACAAGCTTCTCCTGGGCTCAGCCAGGTCCTGCTGGAGGCCTGTTGTGGATCTGGCTGGAACCAGCACAGGGCAGCCCCTCACCAGCACCTAGGTACAGACACCAGTGCACTGAGGTGTCTGCATTAGGAGGGCGTGTCACTGGAACCCCTCTTTGGTCAGTGGAAAAAGAGGGGCTTCTCATGATGGCAGTCCTGCTATAGGTAAAACTGATGTGTGCTAAACAACACAGGTCCTAAAGCTTCCTGTGGGGTGGGATCATTTCTCTAAGTACAGTGGGTGGGGTATACAGCAGAGCATAATTCATGGAAAGCTCTGCTTCCATAGCTCTAGTGGTTCCTGATAGCACCTTTTATGAGCAGAATTTTTATCCGATCAAAGGGCCTGATCCATCATCACTGAAATACTGGATGCACATCATTTGGGCTGGTATAACATCTAGACCACAGCTAGGTCAACAGTCCATCACATGCCTTTGAAGTGGACAGCGTGGGGTTTTTTTGTAATCTTTTATTTGGCCTTGTTTCACACTAGAAGCAAACATATGTGACACAGCAAAACATTATTTGGCTTGAACTCTCTTATTTGGCATATTTAACATAAGTGATTGCTTCATTTATTTAGCAGCATTCATTATAAATTAGCAAACCTGCACAGATAAAGAACAGAGAACAGTATCTGCAGTAACATGCCTAAAACCTCTCTTTAGTTTTGCAGTGGTTCTGGCATTTTCCTGTGTGGTTGCACACTAATGCTTGTGCATTTTCATGAGCCACTTCTACGTTTATATTGTGTGTTTTCTTTCTTTCCTTTTTTTTTTTTTTTTTTAAGGAATTAGCTAAGAGGACTCCCTCTAAGCATCCTGATCACCCAGCTGTCCAGAACGCACTGCAGGCAATGAAGACAGTCTGCACCAATATCAACGAGACCAAGAGACAGATGGAGAAACTGGAAGCCCTTGAACAGTTGCAGTCCCACATTGAAGGATGGGAGGTATGATGTAGGACTAGCAAGCTCCCTCGAGGCAGTTCGCTGCGCAGTTTAATAGGCTGAAGTTTAGTGACTCATCCTGTGTACAGGGATTTCTGTTTCTTACATGATGTGTAAGTGCTCTTGAAGGTGTGGGCAGCATCACTCTGATGAGTTTAGGATTTAGTGTTTATTTTGCATGTGCAGGCCACTGCAAAATTGTCGCATAACAAACGGATTATGAAAGAAAGAAAGGTGTTAGAGCCAGAATGGACTGAAATTTCAAATGGGCATATCTCATTTGAAAGACAAATAGGTCTAGATAGATGAAATCAGGATTGATCTAAATAACAGAAGTTTCTGTTTCCATTCATACAAGCTGTTATTTTTTTCCATGAGCTTTGAAAATTAGCTCACTTAGCTTCATACAGACTTCCTGTATAAAACGTAGATTAGTAAGTATTAGACTAAAAAACAACTGGTATATTTGTGTTTGTTCCAGTTAAGTTACTCATGGATGTGTTTCCAGTGATGTGTTTATCAGTAGGTGGATTGGTGTAGGTAGAAGCATTTACTATGGAAGGGAGAAAAATAAGAGGTAGAAAACTAGAATGTGAAGCTTAGGGGAAGAGGCAATCTGGAAAAAGAGCCACTCAGTAGAAACAGTGGGAAGTCAGGGTGGTGTGCAGAGGGTTGACAGCTTATCTTGTGATGACGACAGCTGAGGTCCTTGAATCAGGGGAGTTGGAAGCCTCTGGGAGGTACACTGTAGGGAGGCAGTGGTGTTAAATGGCCTCATGGAGAGAATGGTGTCGGCATTCAGCGAGACTGACATTTAAAATGTCGAGGCTGATCACTGCCAGCTGAAGATTTCTTAGCTGAGGACATCTTGTTAGAGGTCATGTAAACTTCCTCATGTTCGGACTCTTGGGTCCTCTCCATGACTCTCTTTTGGGTTGTTTTTTATCTTTCGTGTATGTTTTAAACCTTGCTCATTTTTTCCCTGAAGGATGTTCTTGGCATCCAGCTAAAGACATGAGAACAACCCAGATATCCAGCTGTGTATTTTTTGGATAGCAAGCTCGACAAACAGAGTAATACAATGTTCTACATAGCAAGACTTCTAGACACAGTTAAACCATTTCAGAGTCAATGCAACTCACAGCTCATGTAGGCAAGAGGCATGGTTTGAACTCTGGAGCCTGAAGCATGACTATAAAAGTGTCCATGATGCCATAAATGAAGTGGTGTCCAAACTTATTCCTTTTTTTTTTAGGGTTTATCTTATCTACAGCAACATTCTGGGGCTGAAAACCCTTTCAGATCTGTTTATATATGATGTTTTGTAACAAAGTGACCTAGGTCACTCAACTCAAAATTTCAAAAAGGAAGAAGTGATTTTTCCCTCCCAGTGAGCTGGAGAACATTTCTAAATTATTCTAGTGGTCTATTAAAAGGAGGAAAACTAGCTTTATGCAGCACAGATACATGGTAGTGCTCAACATAATGGCATTTTTTCTTCTGTACATGTAAAGAAGTTTGAAACACATTGATAATTTCCTGTCTTGGGTTTCTACAGTTCTAGGGGTCTTGTAAATTATTACTCTAGAGAATAGTGCTATGTTGGTAAATAACTGGGTTTAGTTTTCAGATGTATTTCACAGTGTATTCCTCATGTGAAGGGCTCCTAACCTGTCTATGGAAAACTGCAGTTGCTGAATTAAATAAAGTTTTAGCTTAACAATGCAGTGATTTTAGCCACAGAGCTGACTGTAGGACAAGGTCTGTAAGGCAAATTTATGCCTACTCTTAGTTTGTCTGATGGCAATCTCTCCTATGAAATAGAAAATTTCCCTTTCTCATTAGCATGGATATGGATTCTGAAACACTGGTTCCCTGTGTATACAGTTGTATGCCATACATGCTACTTCGACAAGGCCTGTGGCTTCCAACTGTTCTAATCCAAGGCTTCCAAATTGTCAAAAAGAAGTGAAGATCAGCTTCCTTTTGACCAAGAATTTTACAGTTACAAGGGATGTAGCCTGAGTCTATGGAATGTGCGAGCAGCCCAGCATGAAGTTTGGCATTAATTTGTTCACATAATTTGGAACAGGCTCCACCTTTTCTAATGTTTTTTTTTTAACCAAACCAGCAGTTTCACTGGTTGCACTTCTTCCATCCATCCTAATGGATCACCTCCCTGGTCTGTTCTTCATCATGTTGCCATCAGTGCCACCCTCAATATTTCCAACATGAAGAACAAGGCAACATCATTTTGGTTCTGCAGTGTCTCTTCTTGCTCTTAAGAGTCGTCAATAACTTCACTAAGAGCAGTAGTGTTTTTTAGAGCATATTCCTCAATTCAACATGTTTTCTTCAGCATCTTCCCCTACCAATCTTCATTTACCTCTAACACCACTGTCATAGACTGAGCATGTACTGGCATCACCCTGCCAGTCTCTTTCTGAGACAGATTATGATGAGGGGACATGTTAAATTAGGCCGAGCACGGGAAGCCGTTGAAGGCCTGCACTTAATCAGAGCTCTGCTCATCAAGATGAGCTCTACTCAGATTCATTCTTTTGGAATGCACAGAATCCATGTAGATATATGTTGCGGATTAGTCTCGGGCAGGTCAATTTAATTCTGGTTAATCCTTCTGGGAAACAAAGATTAGTTTAAGAAGAGGAGAAAGGGAAGTAGGGGATGCATGAGAAGGCTATCAGTGTTTTTGTCTGCTTAGTGAAGACCAAGTTAATATGCTGTTTCTATTAATACTGTACTGGTTTTACTGTGGGGAGAGCTGCTTCCCATGAGTCCTTGTGAATTATTTCTGCTGAGCAACTGCAACATATCCCCAGATTCTCTCAGTCTGAAATGCATAGGGGAGCAAAACCCCCCCACAGAACAGCATGAGTTGTAAGAGACATGTTAGTGCTTAGGCAGATCAGACATTTTTTAATTGGCTGTAATTTGCAATTCCACCAGCTATGATGTTTTCTTTTTCTTTTTTTTTTTCTTTCCCTGAAGCTTAGTCCCCCTTAGAAAGGTGAGAAATCCTGTGTTGTCTCTGAAAACACCAAATAAGTATTCTTACTCTGTTTCTTACTGTTAAAAAACCTCTCAAATCGGTGCAAATGGGAAGTAGCTAGGTCAACAGCAAACAGGAAATGCATCAACAGCATTTAGATATCATCATGATGGGTCTGATGGAAAAATAAAGATTGTAGGTTGAGAAGCAAACATAGCAATCATTTACTTTCACTTCCTGCACAAAATAGGTCAGATAATTTTACCCAGTGATTCCTGTGTAAGTAAAAGTTTGACTCCAGTTACTGATTGTGCTTATTGCTTTTGCTGTCTCTGGGTATCTTCTGGAGAATGAGGTGCTCGGAAGCCTTGATTTCTCCATGGGCAAACCACATGAGAAGCAAACTTTCGTCTTTGTACAGCCAGTTGGTTTCTGTTCCTATTTGTGCATGTGCGGCCTTTGCCTGCGATGCAGTGATTTCTCCTGCAGATGGTAACAGGTCATTTCAGACTAACATTTCTGGACATGTATTGACTCTTTCTATGGAATGATTAATAAGACAATAAAAACATATCAGGACAGCAGATGGAACTCTTGCATCTAGCTACTTTGTGCATCATTCCATCCAGAATGTATAGAAACACGTTTTTGGAACACACAAATTGGTGCTGCATACTTGGCAGCCTTTAAAAGGGCCCCATTTAAAGGACTGTACGATTGCTTTTCGTAGGAATACTCTGAGTAACAGTTTGGGGAATGAATGGCTTAGTGTGATCTACTGTAGTTTTCAGCTTCTGGGCATCCTCATAAGCTGAAGTGTCTTGAGCACCAAGCTCAGTTGTCTCTGGGGCTGTCTAGTGCATGTACTGGCTTGCACGCAACAGCTAGCACAGTGTGCCTGACCCAACCTCTGATTTTCACGGCTGTGTTTCTAACTTGCTTGTGTTTATGAGAACTCCAGTACCGAGGGCACCTGTGTGTGCTTCTTCAAAAGAGTTGGAGAGCCATAGCACCACTGAGATGATTTTGCAGAGAGATGGTTAATCGTGATGTATGTCATTATCAGAGCTACAGCGTTACGGATATACCATTATTCTTTTATAAAGCGTTCCTAAAGCCATCGCTTGTGATATTTGCATTGATAGGTCAGGGTATGAAGGGAGAACTAATGGCCTTGAGAGATTCATAATACAGCTGCTTTGAGAGTGAAAGATGTCTTCAGGAAATAGTCTCTGGAGTTTAATAAGGAAGGTTTAGTGTAGTGTATGAGGACTCCAAAAAAATATTTGTAATCCAGAGAAAACATGATGTGTTTAGGCATATTAAGAAATTGTGGGCTTCCTCCTTATGAGTGCAGCAGTTATTTCACAGTATAATGACATGCAGATAAAATGACAGTGTTTTAGTAAAAATTCTTCATCGCACATGCACACAAAAAGTTAAAAATAAACAATATATCTTTTCTATGTTTCAGGGGTCAAATCTGACAGACATCTGCACACAGCTTTTGCTCCAAGGGACTTTGTTAAAAATCTCAGCAAATGTTCTTTCTGTTTGATAATCTACTGGTCTATTGCAAAAGGAAATCCAGGTGAGTCCCTCTGTCTTTACGATTTGGTGGTGAGACCATTCAGAAGTTTTGTAAGTAGAAGGAGTGATCAGATAATGATCACTCACTGTATTCCCTGGTGCTCTGTAGAGCTGAGTCACAGGCATGACTTTCCTCCGTTCTTGACTATTGCTATTACTTATCCAGCGACTTCTTTCTCATGTAGTCTGGTAGGATAAATATGCCAGACAGTAATGGGGTCCACACCCTGAGAAGTGCGCAATCCAAAGACAGAAGTTGATGCAGCACAGAAAAAACACAGAGTGAGCTCTCGCAGCTGGAAAGCTTCCCAGAGCAGATGGGTCTCCAGGAGTGAAGAAATGGCCTTGCCAACTTTCATTGTGAGGTTATTCCATGCAGACGAGGGTGACGTGAAAAGTGATATGAAGCCAAAAAAGGGTAAAGTGGAAGACTAAGAAAACATTAAATAGATGCAGGGCACAGAGGAGTGAGGAAGAGAAGATTAGCAAGTTGCTGTTCAGCATTTGCAGCCCATGTGTCCTGTGCGTTGTCTGTCTTATCCTAGTAACAATTTTTGCATCATTCACCTCAAGAAACTTAAATGTTATTAACACCTACTGCTTACTGTTAAAATAGCTTTGGCAATGTGAAGGGCAATATGCTTCTACAGCAATTATCCTGTATTTCAGTTCTCAAGCTTTTCACTTTCATACATCCAGTCCCATTCTCATGTCTTGGTCTCTTCTGAGTTTACAATGCGTTCATACACTCCAGATTCTACTCCTACTCCCTTTCCTGTAATATCCTCTCCCTTCTTCACCTTATACTTGTTTACTGGTGATGGCCAAGTAGAATGACCAGCTCAATTAGAAATTCACAAAAAGAGTGTTCTCTCCAAAAAAAGTTCTCATATCTCAAAATTCGGGTTTTATCTCCCAGTTTTTTCTTAAGTGGATATTTTGGAACCATTAAGCTGGGAAAGAATAATTTCAGTAATGTTCAGACTTTTTGTGTGTATAATGCTGATACTATACAACAAATACAAATTATTTGTTCTAGAATGTTCTTAGAATGTAACAAACTTAAATTAAAAGGAAAAAATTACATAATTTAATCTTATACAGTTTCTAATAATATCTGACTGAAGCATTCTGACTGCTGAAATGAAGCAAAAATATGAAACATTTCATTTTGACACTTTATCAAATCTGTCAAAATCCATACTTCCATATGAAACAGAATGCCGAAATTTTTGTGTCTTCTAACAGAAAATTATTACTTACTACAAAACCCCCTAAACCAATTTGAGATCTAATTTTTTCTTCTTCAGAGCTCTTAGAAACTGGTTTTTTAGTCCTGTTTGTAGTTCAGGTTAGCCTAGCCCCTCCTGCGCTGTCCAGGCATTTTTCCTGGAATACAAAGATTTAGAAAACAAAATGTTCTTCTGCCTTTTAAGCAATGCTCTGTTTTTCTACGAGAGATATTATTGAGCTACTCTGTAGTTTGGCTTGATTCTGGAGGAGGCTGCTGTAACACTCTGATTTTCCCAAAGGATCGATATTGTTTATCTTTGTCTAATAATGTAGCTTGAACTGATGAAATGTCCAGGATCTGATTTCCATTAAAAAGTAGAATATTTTATTAAGTCTGCTGGGAGTTGCCTAATGTAAAAGATATATTTAGGGATTGCTGGGTGACTTTAATTTTGGATATTTCTCCTGTCTAGTTGCTATTTATAATTAGTCTAGTATGGAACTGAATGTCTATCCAATTGTGCTGGTTTGATCACTTGGCCAGCTGCTTGACAAACAACTGACATGTTAGCGGGACACAGATTTTGAAAAACAAACACACACCAACGAAAAAAAGCACAAACCCTCAAACCTGCCTGTGTCTGTTCCTAATTTGAAAAGGAATGACTTGGTTCTCATCTCATTTGTACTATGCATATCTTGTAGAAATCACCAGAGTTTTTCTTGATTGAAAAGTGCAATCAGAATTCGGGCCTCCATCTTTGATAAGTAGTCAACGGTGCAGGCACTGGAACTTGGGCATCGTATCTTTTCACAATAGCATAAATCAGGAGTAGCATTGTTGAGACCAATTTAAGGTGTGTTTAGAATCAGAATTAGATCTGTGATTTCTAGATCTAGGACTGCAATCGCATCTTCTGCAGAAGCTTAGGGAAGTCCAACAAACTGATGACATAGATTTTCAGGGCTCAATATTGTTTTGTGTTTTTAGCAGGATCACACTGCTGTTTAAATTGAATCCTTATGTAAGGAACAATATGTTTCATGTGGGGAAATGGGCTGAGCATTTAAAAGGTTTAACTAAGGCTGCCAGGACAGTTTTTCTTTGGACTCAAACATTTGTCTGTAGGAAATGATGTAATACCTCCAAGATCTCAGTCTGGTCAGTCTAATTGGATGTAAATATGTGACCATCACTAAAGGTGTATTTGTCACTGAAGCTAGTTGCAAAAGGAAAAATTTTATCATAGATATTTCACTTTGACAGAAATTTTCTCCCTGGCTGCTCCTTATTGCAACATTCTTTGAATCTTCTGAGCTCCTGGCACGTTGCCACAGCCATCCCTTCACGGCACAGTTTGGACACCTGCCATCTCAAATGATGATCATTTGACCAGTTGTGTTCTGGTTCACAGAGCAGGGTTGTTCTTGGATATTAAAGCTCAGCAGGTGTCAGCTGGATAGTTTTGAACCTATTCTAGACACAAAAATCAGAACATAACTTAGCAATGGAAAGTGTTTTCCTGAAATTTTCATAAGACACTTCAACAGAGACAATATAAAGCTTATGGATAAGGATGTAAACTTTGGTGCAAAATCACCACAGTAGCACCTTCACAAATGCAGCAACCAATAATATTTAACGTGTACACAGACTGTGTGACACTGGCCTTTTCATAGCTTTCATTTTGTACTTGAAACTTGGTACACAAATTTATGCAAATTTGTCAAAGCTTTAGGCGAACGAAGGAGGCAAATGTAACATTGTGTCAGGTGACAACGCAGCCTTCATCCCAAAGCCATGTGCAGTTCAGTGTACTGGCATCTCAATCAGTGTGTTGTCAAGAATGTCAATCTTGAAGGCATCCTAATCTTCACATAATCTTGCAAAATAAGCTCTTTATCGCTCTACTGACACTGTTGTACGCTTATCGTTGTGAGCTGATTGAGTATTCAAATTATTTAGAATCAGAGACATGGTCATGACCACAAAACCCTATATTGAGATTCATTTTAATAGTCATATCCCAGACTGATTTATGCATATGTATGTTGCACTGTTTGCTTATATGTGGCTAACAGTCTAACTCCTAATTACAGGGTTACTGGGAAAAAAGCATCTAAACGGACAAAGTCAATCAACGGGTCCCTGTATATCTTCAGGGGCCGAATAAATACAGAAGTCATGGAGGTGGAGAACGTGGAAGATGGAACAGGTAAGAGACCAAATACTGACTTAACAACACAGCAAGTCCAGATCTTATGTTGGAAGTTGGTACAAAAGTACTCGTCCATCTCCTTCAATGAAATCTTAAGTAAGCTGTGTAACTTCTGAGGCCTTTGCTATTTTACCAACTTACATACTTATATACCAACTTCAGTCTGAAATGACCTTCGGAATTGTTTGTGTACCCCAAAGCTTGTCTATTTTTTCTCCTAATCCAAGTTAATTCAGTAAAAGATACTTTCTCTTTTTCCTATCTTTTCTTTTCTCATGTCTTAAGCCATTACAGCTATAATAACAGAACTTCTGGATCATCCTCTCATTTAGCATACTACCAAATATTAATCTTAGCATCAAATCAGTAGCATGGAATGTGGCCATGATCAAAATATGGGAATGCAGCTGTGTTACAGTTCTTGTGTTCTGACACAGGCAGGAAGATGGCTTGGGTTTCTGATTTCATCTGCAAAGGCCACACCAGCCCCTGGTTCTATTGTAATGAGTCAGGAATTAATATTATGCCCTTTACACAGTTGACATCGAAGAGCTCCCATGTCCTGTGGACAAAGAGTGCAAGAAGGTAGCGTGTCCCCAGAAAGTTTAGAACAAATAACCTGAACAAACATCATAGACTTTTTCACTGGTGTCAATGTGTTTAAAGTATTTTAATTCTTCTGAGGGGAAGTTACAAAGTGTCGCTCTTAGGACCAAAGCATTCAGTCAGTTGAACAACCTAGCCATTGATCCTTCTGTTAATATTTGTACTTCCAGCGGGGTCAGTAACAACCAGTCACATGGTCAGCCAGTAAGACTGATGCCTGAGGAACACCTCCAGAAATCAGGCTCTTCAGAGAAGAAGATTTTAGTTAAGGGGTCCCACAGTGATTTGATTGAAGTAGCAGGCTTTCTGTTCACTGTGCATTGTGCTTTGGGTTTTCACAGCAGATTACCACAGCAACGGCTACACTGTGACAAATGGCTGGAAGATACACAACACAGCCAAAAACAAGTGGTTTGTGTGTATGGCCAAGACTGCAGAGGACAAACAGAAATGGTTGGATGCTATAATCAAGGAAAGGGAGCAGAGAGAGAGTAAGTGGATCATGGATGTTCTAATGCATTGAACGAACTTGTGTACAAAGGAGAAATGTATGTGCATGTGTATCTGTTGGAGAGAAAAAGAAGAGGTTGCACTTTTTCCTCCATGGGCAGAATTAAAATTGATCCCTTAATGACAAAGAAAATCAAGTGATTGAAAGCAAATGTTTCTGAATGTATACCTTGGGGGTTTTATGGACTTCTGTCACTGATTTATCAAATATTTCTATTTGCCAGAGTCAGTTTCTTGGATGCGTTAAATTACTGTAAAAAAATTACATTTAATCAATTCAATTTTTTGGTCTTTTTTGGTAAATAAGATAAAACTGTATTTGTATTTATCAGTAAAAGGAAAGAAGAAAATCCAGCGTTTAGCCTTATTCCATAGGCAAGGGCACAAACTTGTTCTCACAAACTCAGCCTCCAGAATCTTGAAACAAACTAAACAGTTCATGGAGAAAAACTCTAGAAATATTACACTTAAACTGAGAACAGTGACCGGTGTATCCAGATGCTTGTCACTTTTATCTTTTCTTCTGGAATGAAGCAAAATCTGAGCTTATTTTGAAATGATGTGCAATTGCAGCAAGCTCATAAAGCCATGAATCAGGGTGGGCAGTAAAAGTTCTGAGTTGCTTTAAAAGTCAGAACTTCTTTCACAAGTGAACCTGCTTCCCTGTTTGCTCAATGGCAGAAGTAATAGCTCATTTCCAGTGGAAATGACACTTTTTAAAAACATTCTGTGCCTGACTTTTAGAAGCGGTTCCCCTCTCTGCATCTCCAGTAAAGATGTAGTTGCTCGTCTACGCTAATATTGAAAGAGGCCACCCTGAAACCTGTTTTTGGTAGTGTGTGTTCAGAACTTGTACTTGATAAGCTTTAGATTTTTAAAGTATTTTAAGAAAGCTACAGATCTGTCACTGAAGTTTAATGAAAGCAGAGTCTAAATTCTTTAATGCCCTTGGTTTTTATGTTACAACGCATCTGATCCACTAAACACAATGCACATTGCAGTGTTATTTGTTACCGTAGCACTTGTCACGTATGAACCCCAATACCCCTTTTGATAATAGAAAAGGTATTCAAATGATATTCTTCAAAATATAGATATGGCGTGGTGTAAATTCAAAAGAACTACCTGAAGGCAGCAGAGAGAATCAGTTGTGCTCTTTTTTTTTTTGTTTTGTGGTTTTGTTTTTGTTTTTTTTTTTAAATAAGAAGTGTTTTGCCATTCAGAGCTGGTGATCTGTGCTCATTGGTCAGTTCTGCATCCCACTCTACTGTAAGGATCCTGATCTTCTACATGATATTTTTTTTTTTTTAATAAAATACATTTCTTGGCTCTTTTACCCTCAGAGTGCTAAATCATATCTCTACAAGATTCAGGGAGTCTCCATTTCATAGGTATTTTTCGCTTTCTGAGGTCACTGGTGCTCTGTGGAATTTCCTGTGCATCAGGTACAACGTGTGAGGAGAGAGAAGGTTCAATAAGAAGTAAAAAGACAGGACTAGAAAAACAGATCATATCTAAACGGGGAGCTTGAGCATATAGGTAGGAGGCTGAAATAAGTAATAGGAAAGAAGAACTATTCCTTAACAGAAAGTTTGTCAAACTTTTCTGTGCAGCATTGGCTACTAAGAATGGGGTTTTCTTCCTGATGCTTTTTTGTCTTACAGTTTTATGATGTGGCAGCTGATGACAGGCACTCAGGATAAGCATAGATATTCTGGCAGACATTCCAGGCCTTATTGGAAAATCTCCTTTGGATCAGAGTACTTGGGAAGTCACAGAGATATCAGTGTTTGGATTAGAAAGCTTGGTGAGATTCCCAGTTCTGTAAGATGAGTTGGGTAGAATGTGCATTCCAGTCTGCCATTTACATCAGAGCCTGGGGAATTCAGTGATGTAAGAGCAGCAGGAAACATGTATACTGTTACACAGGCTGTTTTCTATCACAAGTTCACGTTGCAAATTAGCCTCAGCTACACGTGTCAGCATTTGCGTTAAATTGGATCACAGTGTTGGGGAAAGAAGAGGATGGAAGAATAACGGCAATAGGCCAGGGGATTTGTGGAGCCAAAACCTTTAGCCAGATATTGGACACATGAAAGCAATACTGTATTTGACAGACAAAATGTTGTGCAAGTCTAATTTCTGGAACGTGCATTTCAAGCCTCTAAAAGAATGCATTAAGCATTTTCAAAAAGCTAGAAAGCAGCTCTGATGACACAGAAGACTCAATTCATTTCAGTATCATACCATAAAGAGGCAGGATTTATGTCCAGTTAGGGTGAAGTGCTGTTCCTAAAGAATGTACAGTTTTCATTTTCTAGCCTTGCACTGATCACTTGAATTCTGCCTAATGTCAATCTTTGTAAAAAAATTAGGCATGTAGGTACAGGACCAATTCAGGCTGCCTGTTTTCAAGCTAATCTTAAAGGTGTCTAAAGTCTCTGCCTCTGTTTCACATTCCAGAGTGGCCCAGATTTGCAAGTTCTAGAATAACTTAGCCAGAAAACGAAACGATCTGTTCAGGCTAGAAGAGACAAAACATCTACAGCAGCAAAACAGCTTTGCTCATGTGCTGTCCTCCTGAGGCAATTTGCATATCTGAAGGGAAGAGTGCCAGAAAATGCCAGTTATGACGACAGTTGTAACACAGACAGCTATTGTTTTCGGAGATCTTCCTCCTGACCGTAGCAATTTGCAAGTTAACATGGGCTATGCGGAAACTCATGCAAAGTGAACATGGAATTTTCTTTATATCCAATTATCTATCATTCCTCAAATCATTCAGGATTTCTTTCATTGACTGGATAATAGGATATTCAAACCGTATTTTTAGCCTAGGAGTATTAGTAAATAGGGTAATTAGGAAAGTATGAGAAAATAATGTTCCTGTCTAGTTTTGATTTATTTAAGGATTTGAATTTGATTTCAGCAGTTCTGTATTTTTGGCTTCAAGTAACAGAACACTCAAAAAGTCACCTACTCTGTCACGCATTTAGCTGCCTTGAACAAGTCTTATGCCAGCAGTTATTTCAGGGTCAGAAGTGAAACTGCAACAGGAAATCAGTTTCAGAAGGTATATGTTTTATCTTGCTTTGTTTGGAACTTCTCCATGTTCTGTAAACCACTCTACTTTGTGTGCTGTGACATAACCATAAGTTTAAAACTGCTTTTTAAAATGGAGAAGAAAAGCTTCAAGCGTCAGGTTGGTGCTAAACTCAACAATGACAGTTTTATACTCAGATATGACCTAATTTCCCACTTGTTTGGAAAATAAGTCAGTTAATTTTTGTGTTTTTACCACTTTCGGTTTGGCCTCAGCTTTTGACTTTGAGCAAACATTTTATCTGATGTTAAGGATCTGAAAGAATTTCTGCTCTGTATTCCAGGTTTGAAACTGGGAATGGAGAGGGACGCATATGTCATGATTGCAGAAAAAGGAGAGAAGCTGTACCAAATGATGATGAGCAAGAAAGTGAACCTTATCAAAGACAGGAGGAGAAAATTAAGTACTGTTCCCAAGTGCTTTCTTGGCAAGTAAGTGTCATTTGAATTGAAAAGGCCCTTTCATACCAATTAAAAGAATGGACTCTGGGTATGGCGTTGTGAGGTCAGATCAGATGTGCTTTGATGCAGCTTAATTGAAAAGGCCATAACCCCCATTACAGTTGTGACTTATTAGAATTAATCATTGATTTCTGTGTTACACCATACACCGGCTGGACAGTGACAGCTCATTCTGTTGTACAGTAACTCATAACAGCTGTTTCAAATCAGCAAAAGGAGCAAGAAAAAGGACCTTAACTCCCACAAGCTCATGGCTGTTGGTGGCCTAACCTGTACCCTCTTTTGTATACAAGGAAATGCTGCTTACCAGGTGATGTTTAAATCCAGCAGAACTGTCATGTCTCAGGATTGAATTTAGACGTTTCCTGTTTGTTAGTGTAACAGACACAAATGAAATGTTGTTCATCCGGAGACCTCATGCATTTGTTAGGAGTTTAGGGCTTTACTGGCAGGAAAACACCTCTTTCATGCAGGCTAGATATTATAAAATAATTGTTAAAAATGACAACGTGTGAGGCAGGAGAAGAGAGACCTCATGGGCAAATCAAATCAGAGATTAGATATGGTAGGATTGAGGCTGTTGCAAGGAAATGTCCTGCGTGGCACACGGAGACACAGTAGTTGACCTGAGAAGACTTTTCTGCCTCAGCTGTTTATGATTGAAATTATCAGCTGTGGGAAGAAAAAGGGTTCTGAGAGGCAGATTATCCATTCATTATATACACACCCACCCACTCATCCCTCCACACACTCAGCCTTTCACACACTCATCCCTCCAACCCCACCCACCCATACCTGATTGTGCTGGATTCAAACTGAAACCTTTAAGCTCTGATTTTTGGAGGCATGATACAGAATTTCCTATTTTCCCTGAAACAGAAAGTACCAGATCAGAAATGTATGTTTCTCCAGTGCTGATACGTAAGAGTCTGTTGTGGATTCCCAAATGTTTTGCTTAATCTGAAGTCTCACGTGGGATTTCCTGCTACTCATTTTTATTTTAAAATAATCTATTTTCTTAAATGCTTCCCAATCTCTCCTGCTCGTTGCCCTCACCCAGCCACCTCACGTTCCAGTAGGGAGGACCTAACTTTGCCAGTGGGTAACTGAGCCCTGACTGAGGTACCTACAGGTATCTTGATGTGACAAAAGCATTATTTCTGCTGATGTTCTGCAGATGTCTTTTCAACTGTCACTTGGTACAGTCCTGTGCAACTCAGCTGACTGCAACTCGGTCAGTACAATCCACTCATGACTCACAGACTTTTCATATAATTCCTGGGGCTTCCCTGAACAATGCATATTGGCTGTGACCTATTATTTTTTCAGACATTCCTGCCTAAGGGAGTCACTATTAACTGTGCTGAGATGGACTTAGTGGTTTTCTGCTACATGCAGCTGAGAGTAACACTAAGGACCAAAAAATAATTTTTCCCTTGGCCTTTGGTTATCAGATAGCATCTAATAATTCAACAGATAAATGTGTTTGCAGAAAAAAGAAGCATGAACTAATCTTAATGTCTTCAGAAATATCACATGCAATTTTTTGTAAGGCTGTTTATTGAACTTACCTTCAGCGACTGACTTGCTTGAGTGCAAATCCACTTTCCTAGGCACTCCTGAGGTGTACTGGCATTTAGGCATGTGACTGGTGATACAACGGGAAAACTGTGTGTTGGAGCCAATATATGTAAACGACAGCCTTGCCATGCTGCTTTTCAGCACTGCAGTAAACTGTGTTGAGCTTGGAATAGAGAGGATCTATCAACCTCAGGAGATTCCAAACACATCTGATCAGATTGCACATGCCTGGACAGGTTGGATTTTCCTGTGTCTGTCCTAAGTAGAAACACAGCTGTTCCAGGCCCCCTAATTTCAGAGGTATAGTTGGGAGATGGTGTCCTGACTTGCATGTTAGCCCTGGGGAGTGAGGGTACTCTCTGTTATGCTGGAGAACTGCTTAGGACAAGGTGAGGAAACAAATCAAACTTTGCCGTCCACTTTTTTGAGCTGATGCTTTTTTAGCAACACTCCAGCATGTGCCTAAAAAACTTGGAATATTTCTGCATCATGCACTTTTCAGTGCTTATAAAGCCTTCAGAGAAAATGTTTACTGATTTTGCTTATGAATCAAATGCCACAGAAGTCTTAAAGAAGCTTTTAAGAAAACCACCCCATGGTTCTGAGCTTCAGGGCTGTGAGAGTGGCCTTATTTTCCTTTTTTCAGCTTGCAGTTTCAGACTTTAAGAAGACTGCCTTACGTTTACAATCCAAATAAACTCCAGGGACACAGTTTAAAATAAGAGAAGCAGGAATACTAACAGGGTAGCAGTGTTCTGCTCAAGTTTTGGGCGACTGTTTTAAGTGCTGAAACCTTCCATAGACCCATCACACTCAATGGAAAAATGTATAGCAGCTGTACGTAACATTGGCCAGCATGTCTGTGATGGGGTACTCCACGGTGTGTGCGTCTTGTATTCTCAGTAATGAGTGTGCAGGATCACTCCTG